>NW_027481434.1:0-271309 GCF_050403205.1 Rhodotorula paludigena | reverse complement strand
GCCGAACTTGGACGACGTGTCGATGAACTTGAGGTTGATCTTCTCGAGCGCCGCGCGCGACGTGTGCGTGATGAGCGACTTGCGGAGCGTGACGACGCGCTTGACGACACCCGGGCACGAGCCCTGCACACGAGGCGGAGGGGGAGGGGGGAGGGGGGAGGACAGCGTCAGTCGAAGCGAACGAGAAGGACCGGCACACCCCATACGCAGGCGCACGGACGACTACTACCGGAGTAGCCTCGACTCCGTGCACCGGCGAGCGCGCCCCGACGAGCGCCCACCACGGCCCCCACACGAAACAAAGGAACGCACCTTGATCATGACCCAGTCGTTCTTGACGATGCCGTAGCGGACAAAGCCGCCGACGGGGGTGATGGCCTTCTTGGTAATGTCAAACTCGGTCGAGGCCGAGCCCTCGTCGTCGGCCTTGCCGATGCGGTAGACCTTCTTGTTGAGCTCGGTACGGTGGTGGTAACCGTCCTGACCGGCGCGCGCGACCGAGTACATGACCTTCGACGGGTGCCACGCACCAATGCAAGCAACCTTGCGGAGACCCTTGTGGGTCTTGCGAGGAAGCTTCTTGGTGCCCCAACGGTGGGTGACACCCTCGAAACCGTGACCCTGGGTAACACCGATGATGTCGATGTTCTCGTCCTGCTCGAAGATCGAGTGGATGTCGACGGTCTTCTCGAAGTGCGACTTGGCGAAGTCGACCTTGTCGGCGATCGAGCCACCGTTGACCTGGGAGCAAAGCGACGTCAGTCTTCGTTCCGGCCCGTCACACCCACCCGCCACCGGCACCCACCTGGATCTCCATGAGGTGCGCCTTCTTCTGCGCGAGGCCGGTCTTGCGGATCTGGGTGTGCGCAAGGACGCGGACGACGGTGCAGTACTTCGAGATGCGCTCGAGCTCGCGCGAGATGGACGACGCGGCGCCCTGCTCGGCGTGCTTCTTCGCGTACTTGGTGAACGCCTTCTTCTTCGAGCGGTACCAGTTCTTGTAGAAGCGACGCTTGACCTCGTCGGAGAGGTGCTCGGCCCAGACGGTGGTGAGCGAGCGGAGGCCGCGCGGGGTCTCGACGTAGCCGACAACGCCGACGACGACCATGGGAGGGGTCTCGATGACGGTGACGGCCTCGACGACCTCCTTCTTGTGCATCTCTGCAAGGCGAAGCGAAGGACGCGGGTCAGCCTCCATCGAGAGGGGCAGAGAGGCGAGGCGAGTTCGACGCACTCGAACCCGGGCGGTCAAGGTCGCGGACAACGTGGCTCATGCCAGCCTTGTAGCCAAGGAAGGCAGTGAGGTGAACCGGCGCCTTGGGGTCATCCTGTGGACGCGGGACGGGTGGGGAGAGGGACCGGATCAGCCACCGCCGACATCAGAAAGCGAGACCAGGCGATGTGGACGCACCTTGGGGAAGCTCTTTGCCTTTCCGCGGTGGCGGGCGGCCCGCTTACGGGGAAGGAACCCGAGGGAACCGCAGCTGAGAGGAGGGGAAACGAGGCGAGGGTCAGCGGGGCGAACATATGGCCGAAGCAGATGCGGAGCGTGCAACTCACCGGGGGTGCTCGTACTTCCTGTGAGACATCCTAGCCGAGCTGTACGAGAGCGCAAGAGAGGTCAGCGGTGCTCGTCGGCGGGTGCAGTGCGTTTTGCGGGTCGAGCGCAGGCCACCCTCGGTCCGCCTGCCCCCTCGCCAGTCCGTTCTCCGTCTCCAGTGCCCCGTTCGAACGCGTTCAGCTCTGTGGCTGCCTCACAGACTGGCCGTGCGAGGTGAGAGAGGCGAGGCGGGATGGGCGAGAAAAGGTCGCGAGACGAGCGAGAGGGGTGCGCGAGCTCGTCGGCGGCGAGCTGGGCGGCAGGGAAGGGTGGTCTGGACGCTGCTGTGTGCCCTGCAAGTGTCCGCAGCGAGTTTTGTGCACGCTTACCTTTTGGCGAGGGACCGGAGGAAAGACGAGAGTCGCGAGGCGAGCGCGGCCCTGGCAGACCCGCGCCCCTCGGTCGGCGCTCAAACCGCCGCTCTGAATTTCTCGAGCAGGTGTGCCTAACTTGAAAGCATCTCAAAAACAGGGTTCAGCTCTCACGCACCCGAATGACGCCGAAGTGAGCGCGCTTGCTGCCGCCGCCCTGCGCTTGTCTTCGCGCGCCCGCGCCGCCGCTCCTCTTCTTCTTCCACAATCAAACTACAATGCGGTTCCACCGGGGCAAGCGTTGAGTTGCTTGCGCGTCGACCCTGGTCTGCAAGTCAGGCCTGGCGCGCGGGCGCTAAACGCCGGACCGCTTCGTGCCAGACCCACCCTCGTCGCCCGCCGTCGCTCGGAAACCTTTTCTGGCGGCAGCGGGCGGCGCGGGCTCTTTTCCCGCCGAGGACAAGTGCTTCCATCCTCCAGATCACACGAGGAGGGGCTTCAGCGTGGGGGAGGGACATGCCTTTGCAGGACAACGTGACGGGACGGATGGGTCGAGCTGAGCAGGCTGGCATTGCGGATGCGTCGGTATGCGGGGGAGCGTGCGACGCGTCACTGTGCAGCCATCGTCCGCATAGGCCTGCAATCAGTCGTTGCGCAACTACCTCGTACCTCTCGAGAGAACCCGACGACGACCCCCTCGCCCGCGAGTCTCGGAAAGCATCAAGGTGGTCCGGCGAGCGCCATGCCCTGCCTCGTATGCAGAACGAGAGCCAGTCTGCGCTTGCCAGTCCTCCGACGGGGCCGCAGACAGTTGCCGAGGTCTCGCTGAACGTTGTCCTCGCCGATCTCCCTGCCGACCTCGGACTCGGACTCTTCGCTGCTCTCGCTCCCCGTGCTTGTTGCGCTCGTTTGGTCGCGCTACACCGACAGAGCTACCACGCGAAGCCGTCTAGGCCGCCCGCCAGCGCAGCCATGGGTCGACCGCGAGCATACACTGTCCCGCTCGAGCCGGTACTCCGCACGCCCGTCGCACACGAGTGCATCGAGGGCCGCTCGCGCAGAATCACGTGGAAGAACCCGCTCGGCTTGCCCGCGCCGCTGACCTGCAAGCAGGTGCGTTCCCGTCGCTCACCAGGCCTCATTTTGACATCTCTCACCCAACTCCATGCTGCAGATCCTGTACATCGTTGGGCCGCAAATGATAGGGGCTGCCATCATTGACGGCGCAGCGAACTTTGGGGTCGCGTGCGTCTCGCTCGACCATTCTGCGTCGGCCTTGGAGCCTTCGCTAATCTCGACTCTCCCGCTCTTTACCTCGAACCCGGCTTGCCTGGCCCTCCTGCCGCATCATGGCTTGTTCATTCTGTGCACAGATGTGCCATGTACCGCACGATCAACGAGGGCGACACGATCACTATGTGGGACATCTCGCACAACACCATCGCGGGCGATGTCGCCGTGACCGTATTCATCCAGGTGCGTCTTTTCTCGAGCCGCTCCTCACAAGAAACGTGCTCACCGTGATTGATCTTGCAGGGCATTCTCACCTTCGTCATTGCGTCGGGCATGGTGCACGTCGACCAGCGCAAGGGAAAGATCGCAGCGTTCCCCTATCCATGGGTACGCTTCCCTCCGCTCAACGCAGACTCTGGCTGGCGCCTCCTGCGCTACGTAGTGGTCTGTTGAACGAGGGGCCCGTACTGATCATGCGTTCCCCCAGCCTGACACGCAGTTTGCCGTCGTCAAGGGTGCCGACCCCGAAGCGGCCACCTCGCGCAAGTCAAAGCTCTGGCGCACGTTCCACCAGCGCCACGGGCTCGGGCGCGGCCTGCACTTCTTCTCGGGCTCGCACGTCAACGACATCTTCGACCTTAGCCTGACGTGGAGGGAGCTTGGGGTCAGGCTGTTCTGGAGCGTTTGGAAAGGTGCGCCTCGTTCGCTCGCTGACATTATTCACTCTCTACGCTGTACTGACGGCACGCGGCACCACAGGCTCGGTTCTCTCTGCGCTGTACTTCCTCGTCTTCTGGCCCATCACGATCGCAATCATCGCTCGTGCGTTGCATTTCGGCTCTTATCAGCTTCTGTTGTTCATCGGACTGATGTTCGCCCGCCGTGCAGCCATCTGGGGTGGCCGCGATATGGCGCACACCTGGACTCCCGAGATCATCAAGCTCGTCTTCGGTTCGCTCGCCCCTCTCCCTCCTCTCACCACATCCCGATTGACCCGTCGTGGCTCGCACAGGTGCCCTTCTCGGCCTCTTCATGAACCCCGTCTGCGCCATGATCGCCCTCGGGTCGGAGGACAGCGTGCGCGCGCACCGCAACGAGGTGCACGACCGCAACGTGCGCGAGATGGAGGAGGCGCCTCCCGCCGCCGTGACCGAGGCCGAGCGGGTCATCAGGCCAAAGCCGGTGCATTTCCGGCAGGCATAGCGGATGTGGGAGATGAGGCGGAGAGGAGTAATACCGCTGAGTCTGCTGCGAGGAGGGACGAGGCGCAGCGGGCCAGCGCGGCCTTGTGCTTAATTTTGCGTAGCTAGATACGTCGATAGGTGTTGTTGCTATCCATACAGATCCGTGCTCGCTGGGCTCGGGAGCGTGAGAGGCTACGCTGGATGGAAGCGCGGCAGGGCCAGAAGCTTTCGGCAAGCAGCTCTCTGCAGCAGGCCCGCGACACGTTCATCACTACTCATGCGATCACTGCATTGCGGTTCAACCGGACACTTTGGTCATGGAGCGTATGTACGAGGCCGTGCCGGGTATCGCTACTAGCATCGTCTCCTTCGCTCAATCTCCTGCTAGTGGTATACTGCGGACCCGGCGTTACCGGCCGGCGAATACAACGCAACAGGAGGGCCCTGCCCGGGCGATGTGTTCGGATTGGAAGAGGAAGGGTGCGAGGGCGGCGCAGGCGGAGGAGGCGGCGCAGTGGTAGCCGCGGCACGCTCGTAGTAACGCGCGGCAAGTCGGTCGCGGTCGCCCCGGACCATGGCCGCGAACTGGAGTAACGCGCAGGAAGCAGCAGCCAGACGGCCCGAGTCAGGAACTATTCACGTGCAACGCCCGGAGCGAAACAAAGACGCACCTTCTTGCCAACAGGCCAGACGTCGCCGATGCGATCCATCGCGTCACAGGCGACATCGACAAAAGCGAGACGCTCGTTGAGGAAGGAAGGCGGGAAGGCATCGTCGCCTGAGGGCATCTCGCGAGCGATGTGCGCTTGGATTGACTCGGAGCGGTCGCGAGAAGCAACTGTCAAGTCGGTACGGTCATCAGTTCCGTGCTGTTCAGTCTCTTGCACCAACCGAGCCTCACGACGATGTCTGACGAATCCAGAACAGAGCAAGTAACGTACCCAAGACGGACCAGTCGCCCACGGCGAACTTCGAGGGGAAAGCGATGGTGTAGAGCGCGTCTAGTCCCGTGTAGGCATGTCAGCGCAGCTGCCTTTCATTCGCGTGTAACGCGGGGTCCGCGACTCACAAGGAACTAACGCGGTGTACGGGTTCGCCCTGCTGTGCCGTAGCGTCGTGCGCGAGTTCTCGGCAAGCGACAGCTGCGCGAGGATTGTATGCAGCGAGTGGATCGCGACCCAGCAGCGCTGCATGGCGTACTCGCTCGAGCCGACGTAGATCGGCCCGCTCGGATCCCAGGGCAGGACCGAGAGGCCGGTCGAGGCGCGGAGGTGATGCAGGTTGACGAACATGCTGCACAGGATGCAGCGTCAGCGTGTCGTCCGGCACAAGCTGCCGGCGAAGACGATCAGGAATCGAGAAAGTCGACGCACCAGTTGACAATCAGCAAGATGAGCAGGATCGGCCCATTGACGCTCTTGTTGCCCTGGACCTGCTGCTGCGTCGCCTGCGCAACGAACTTGCTGCGGATCCAATCGAGCACGTTATCCATCTCGAGCGACTCGGTCACCGAGTCGAGCGGGTCGTCCGAGACGTGCTTGTTCCACGGTCCCCCTGCCGGAGGGCCTGTTTGTCGAACGGCAAGTCAGTGAAGGCTGCTTCGCGCTCTTACGAGGGGCGCTCATCGATGAGAAACGCACCCGACGCGCGGTACGTCTCCGCCTGCAGCCTTCCTCCGAGCCAGACGACGCGGCACAGCCAGGCAAACGTCCCGACCCGCGGCGGCATATCCGCCTCGCCGCCCACTCCCGTGCCAATCACGCCGGCGTCGTCATCCAAGTGCTGCGCGGCGCCGTTGCGCTTGGGCGACCCGCCACGCTTGTTGGCCTCTTCCTCGGCCATGATGCCCTTCCAGCCCTTCTCAGCGCTCGTCCCCGCCTCGTCCGCAGGCCACCACAGCGGGTTGTCGCGCCCGTCCGCGTCGCACGTCCCAAGCTCGAACAGGTCGTCGGCGCACGGGAGGAGGACGCGCACGTCCGCCTCGGCGATCGCGGCGGGCCAGCCGACGCAAGCGCTCTCGAACCGGTCGAGGACGTACACGGCGCACATGGTCCGGCGACACTCCTCGAGCAGGACCGGGTCGCTCGGGAGCGGGTGGAGCGCCGGCGGACGCAGGCGCTTCTCGCGCATGACGCCCGTCCGCATCGCGACGCGGTCCTCGTCCATGCGGTGGAGGCCGAGCATGGCCGCGATGCGCACCGCCTGGCCCATGCTGAGGAACGCGCGCTGGTGATCCGACTGGCCCATCTCGATGAGCGACAGGAGGCACAGCGCCTGCACCATCTCGACCGTGAGCGTCGCGACTCGCTTCGGCGGTCCGCCGGCACCGCCGTTTGCGCATGCGGCGGGGTGGTGCAGCCCGGCACTGATTGCGATGTCGACCTTCTGCCGCGCGAGCGCGTACCAGATCGGGCCTTGTGCCTGCACGATCGGCGAGTCGTGGTATGCAGCCGCGAGTGCGAGGACCGAGAAGATGAGGCTCTGGCTCGGCGGGCTCGCGAGCGATGCCGGGTGGTGCAGCGTGAAGAGGAAGCGGCGGCGGTGCAGGAAGGGAAGGTGCGTGTGGAGCGTCAAGAAGTACAGCTCGGCGAGTTCGAGCATGAGCTCGAGCGGCGGGAGCTCGGTGCCCCAGGCGGGAGCGATGGCTTCGGGACCATAGGCGGACGCGGCGCCGTTCAGCGGCGGAGTGATGGGCGTTGTAGCTGTGCCGGGCGAGACGTGCGCCTGGCTCGTCGCGGTCGGCGGGTTGATCAGGTCGGCAAGTTGAGGTGTGGGATTCATCGCAAAGGGGAAGCTTTGCAGGTGCGCCTGCTGCTGCGCGTTCGCGGGCGGAAGGGGGAAGGCCTCCGAGTCGCGACGGGCGAATGGGTTCGCGACCGGTGAAGGCTGCTGCAGCTGACCGATGTTGCCAGCGTACAGGTACGGCGACTCAATCGGTAGCTGCTGTGTCGGATACTGCGAAAAGCTTGGCGCTACAGCGCCGTACGGCTGCTGCGGCTGTGGATGTCCGAGGGGGACGCCGTACGCATCTGTCGGGGCGTGCAGCGTGGGATCGAGATAGGCGCCAGCTTCTGGTGGCTGTGCGGCAGACGTGTTGGCAGAAAAGGGCGAATAAGGCGTCGTAGCCGAGTTGTTGCCGGGAGCAGTAGAAGGGGCAGAGCTGCCACCGGCGCGGTAGTACTCGAGTTCCGCCTCGAGCGAGCCTGTTTGATCAGATCTCAGGTCAGCATCGGGCTGAGCGTGCTTTCTGATGGCCCAGATACGCACGAATGCGGTCTTCTAGCTCCTTGTGCTTCTCCGCGATGCGCTCTTGCGCCGGGTCTGCGGGCAAGGTCTGGTCAGCTTGCGATTGCGAAGGCGATTCAGACGGCCGGACGCACCGCCGTACTGGCAGTCATGATTCAGACGGTCGCAGGTACCACACTTTGGCCTGACGCCATCGCATCGCTGCACAAATCAGCCGGGTGAGCAAGAGCGTTCCAGCCAGGCCGACTGTGGACAAAGCGTACGAGCTTGCGCTTCCTGCACAGAGTACAAGCCGAGCCACGCTTGAGTGGCGGCGGGTTGTTCCCGCCCTTGACCTTCTTGCCCGACCCACTCGCACTCGCATTCGCGCCGTCCTCCTCCTTGACGAGAGCCGCGGCTGCGTCGCCCGGGGTCGACTCTGCGCTGCTCGACGTCGCTCGTGAGTCCTGAAGCGCCCCCGTCCCGCCTGCTGCGAGCCCGGGCAGGGCGCCAGAGGGAGGCTGAGGCGGAGTCCGCAGGTGGTGCGGCGAGTCGAGGTCGTACTCTGCGGCGCGCTTCTGGCCCGCGCGGATCGGCGGCGGGAAGCTGGGCGCCGCTGTATAGGAATGCTGCTGCTGCTGCTGCGGGTGCGGATACCCGTCCATATTCGTTTGCGGCTGCAAAGACGAGCCGGGGGCCGGCAAAGTGGAGGACGGCGCGGCGACGTCGGTGCTCGATGCCTCGCGCTTGTTTGCGAGAGCCGAGCAGACGAACGAGTGCGGGGCAGACAGGAGCTCTCAGGGAGCGCAGGCCGGACCGAGGCGAGCGTTTCGACCTCGGAGACGGCGGTCGGTGGTCGGACACGCTCAAGCGCGCGATCGAGGGTCGGCGAAGCGAGCTGAGCGGGGATGCTCGTGAGCGGGGAGCACCTGCTACCCTTCTGCCAAGTGCTGTCTAGCCTGACGCACAGCAGCAAGGTCGCGCGAGGAAGCGGCGGGCGAAGCGGCGGGCGAGCGGGGGCTCTGTTCGGGGCGTCGGCGCGGGAAGCGGTCTAGGCCCGGGCCCTCGGTACTGCACTGTGCGCCTCCCGCTGGCGGCCCTCGCCCCGAGTCCCACACGCCCTGCGCCAGACTCTACGAACTGCTCGCGCGCGCTCGCCAGCAGACTCGCTCGAGAGCACTCCCGCCTCGCCGCCTCCCGCCTCTGCCCGCACGGACCTCTCTCCCCGCGCTTCGACCCTCCGAGCCTTCGACCGCTCGTCGTCGTCGTCGTCGTCGCCCGCCGATCTCGCCGTCCCCTCTCTGCCCCGCTCCCGCCCCTCTGCCCCTCTCAAGCACCGCACCCACCATGTCGTCCGGCGCAAAGAACGCGGGCAAGCCCTCGATGAGGTGCGCACTCGCTCTTCCCATCGCTCGGGCCGGCCCCTTTTGTTCCCCTCGCACAGTCCGCCAGCCCGCCGCAGCCGCTCTGGCGGGTCTGGCGGGTCCTCACGCGCTTTCATAGAGCTGTGAGAGAGTGCTGACTCGGCCCTGGACCCGCCCGCAGCGAGCTCAAGCTGCGACGACTGACGGAGCACAACCAGCGGCTGCGCGAGGACCTCGAGCGCCAGCGGGTGCGCGTCTCCGAGGCGAGCGCAAGGTGCGTTTCAGGTCCTCTCAAACAGCTACTAGACTCCCGCCAGGTCGAGCGACGCGCTGACGCCTTGACCCCGGCCCGTTCTCGTCTCCTCCCCGCCCCCTTCCGCCCGCCCCACCCGACTCGTGCCGCGACCCTCGCTGCTCCTGCGCGCCAGCCTGATCCGGTATTGCAAGACGACGCGCGACTACCTCATCCCGTCAGTGTGGGGGCCAGTGCAGAAGGGCGAGGACCCTTACGCGCCTCAAGCAAGCGGAGGGGTGCGTCCAGTCTGTCGAGCCGCTTGGCACCCGGCGGCTCTGCGTAACCATGTGCTGACTCTCCCTTGTCTGAACTCGCAGTGCTGCAGCGTGCAATAAGCCGACCGCCTCTTTCTGCCTTCACCGCCTTGCCGCCCCCATTTGCTGTCTCCCCGCCTGTCTCGCATATCCGACTCTGCGTTACCCGCACGGGTCACCGATTCCCCACCTCACGAACCACCTACCCGCGCATGTCCGCACTACGCGCGGCGCACTCGATACCCACCTAGTCGTTCCATCTCTCTCGCCCTCCTTGTTCGCCCTCGATCCGAAATCGCCGCTCGCTCCCCTCGCCGCCATCTCACCGCCTGTCCCCGCCCGCGCGCCCCTATGTGTATCGCGTTCGCGCGTCCCGCCGCGACTCGTTCGTTCGGCGGGAACAGCGACGAAGCGTCCGCCGTGCTCCGAGCGGCGGGAGACAGCCCCTCTCCTCCTCCGCCCTACTTTCGTTTCCTCGCCGTACTCGCTGTCCCATGCTGTCCCTTTTCACTCGGCACCGGCCGTCGCGGCCAAGCCTGGCCGATCCCTCCTAGTAACCCTCCTCGTCGTCTGCTGTCTAGTTTTCGGAATCTTTTGCAGTATCACTAGCTCCTCTGATGCGGGCTCGCTTCTTGTCGAGAGAGTCCGACTGGGTGCCGTACTTGTGGAGCTCAGCGGGCGTCGTGAGCTGATCAAGCGATCAAGTCGAGTCTCAGTCTGCATTTCGAGGTCGCCGTGATGCGGTCGGCAGTCGGCGGTCTGCTCGTTCGGCTGCTGCCCTCCAACGCGTTCGCCGTAGCGTGCACGAGAGCCACAGCTCTGTTCTCGTCGCATCGCGCGCTCCAGCCTGTCCCGCTCGAGCGCGCAGCCCTCGCTCGCGTTCCCATCCTCCCCGCGTTTCCGCTCATCTCGCAACCTCGTCCAACTCGCTCCCTCTTTCTCATCCCGCGCACGAAGCGGACAAGGGTCATGTCGAGTCTGTCCGTCCCACTGCGGGGTCGCGCTCGCTCCTCGACAGTCGCCTCGCCTTCACCCGCTGCGCCGCCCGCACCTTTCCCGCCTCCGGCGAGCAGCAACAACAATGCATCGCTCGAGCCCCTCGCACCTCTCCCACAGGCGCAGGGAGGCCAGATGGAGATGGGCAGCGCGGGCGAAGTCGTCATGGAGGGCTACTTGCTCAAGAAGAAGAAGAAGCGCATGCAGGGCATGGCGAGGAGGTACTTCTCGCTCGCGGGCAACGGTGCGTCAGACCCTGTCCTTTAGCGTGAGGACCTCTGCAGGGCTGTTCACAACCTGCGGGTCCTCTACTCCTTTCTCCAGCGTCTGACGCACGCCAATTTGCTCGATACAGGCGCGCTCTCGTACTCGTTCAATCCGACGTCGCCCGTCCGCGACTCGATCTACGTCTCGCTCGCGTACATTACTGCCTCGCGCAAGCACCGTACGCTGCACATCGACGGTGGCACGACCGTCTACCACTGCAAGGCGCTCACCGTGCGACCCTCTGCTCCGAAAGTCGCTCCCTGCTTCCCCAAACTGACCTTTGCCTCTGTGCACACAGCTCGATGACTTTGACCGCTGGGCTGCTGCCCTCAAGCGCTTCATCAGCATTGCGCAGGCAGACGCGCAGCAGCAGCAGGCGCTCGTCGACTCACCCGTGCCCCTCGACGGCGGAGGATTCAAAGGCGGCAATGTACTTGCGCACGGGGGGCAGGGTGGGCAGCTGGGAGGTAAGGAAGAAGTGGAGAAAGTGCTCGAGGCACTGGCGAGGATGAACCAGGTGCGTTGTATCGACGTTTCGGTCGCTCTCCCCTAACTGAGAAGGTGTGCTGATTCTCGTGTTCGGATTCGCTCAGCCGATCGCCGACATCGACCTACTCGCGCAAGAGCTCGCACGGCCGGAACAAGCGCAGCAGCTCTCGGTGTCGCCGACGGGCATGAACGGCGCGACTGCGGGCAGCGGAGGAGGCGGCGGCAGCAAGTTCCGCTTCCTCGGCAAGCGGTCCAACTCGACTTCGAGCCCGCATCCGCCTACGAGTGGCCTGCGCTCGCCGTCGTTCTCAGGCGCTTCAGCATCGCCAAGTGGTGGCACAAGCTCCAGCGCGACGCTCGCCGTGCCGACTTCTCCGTCGCCTGAAGAGCAGCAGCGACAGAATTCGACCTACTTCGATGCGAACACTTCGCTCGGAACGTCGTCTCCTCCGCACACGTTCTCGTCCTCGGCGACGCCCAACAACGAGCTTCTCCAGCGGCAGCTGCTGAGCGCCATTGCGACGCTCAAGCACACGCACTCTGATCTCGCTCGGGCAGTGCATGCCCTCCCCGCCGCTCTCTCCGCCTCCTCTCCCAGCGGCACCGAGCGCTCTGCGTCACCGTCCATCGGCGCGTACGCGTCCCGCTCGCCGCCGACTTCGCTCTCGAGCCCAGGCGGGTCCTTCTATCCGTCACACGGGCGCGCGTCGAGCCGCGCAAGCTTCTCGAGCATGTGGAGCGACGGCGGGACCGAGGACTGGCACGACGCGATCCCGGGCGAATACTTTGACGAGGACTCGCAGCTCACCGAGGAGCCGGGCGAGTTGTCCTCGTCGCCCGAGTCGGGGCGCGGCGCGCGCGAAGGGTCGAGCGGGTCCGAAGTTGGAAGGCACAGGGTGGCGGGAGAGGCGGGCGTCGGCGACACGAGCACGGAGGCGAGCACGTTTGGCGAGGAGGACGAAAGCGAGGAGGAGGACGTCGAGGGCGGGGAGGAGACGGACGACGAAGAAGACGAGTCCGCTGCTCCGCCAGCACGGTCTGCTGAAGGTAGCGCGCTGCTTCAGCAGGGTGGGACGGTGCAGCGCAGGGCACAACTGCCCGCGCCGGTGTCGGGTGACGAGTTCAGCATGCTGGGCATGCTCCGCAAGAACGTCGGCAAGGTGCGCTCTCGTTACTCGCCGAGCTCATTTCCGCCCGTTCTGACTGACGTTGCATGCGTCGCAGGATCTCTCGACCATCTCGTTCCCAATCAACATCAACGAGCCGCTGTCGGCATTGCAGCGTCTCGCCGAGGAGCTCGAGTACTCGGAACTGCTCGACCGCGCTGCAGCAACGCGCGATCCGATCGAGCGCTTGACCCTGGTCGCCGTCTGGGCCGTGAGCGGGACGAGCGGGAACAAGTACCGCAGCTCGCGGAAACCCTTGTGCGTTCTCGCGTCTTCGCTTCGGGGGCCGCTTCGCTGACTTGCCTGGCATTCTTTGCAGCAATCCCCTGCTCGGCGAGACGTACGAGTGCATCCGGCCCGAGAAGGGTGAGCACGACCATCTCGCATGGTCCGCCGCTCGCCAGCTGACCTCGACCACACTCATGACAGGCTTCCAATTCATCTCGGAAAAGGTCTCGCACCACCCGCCTGTGCTCGCTTTCCACGGTGATGCACCGCAGCGCGGCTGGCAGGTCTTTGGCCACATCGCACCGAGCCAGAAGTTCTGGGGTCGT
This sequence comes from Rhodotorula paludigena, assembly GCF_050403205.1. NCBI lineage: Eukaryota > Fungi > Basidiomycota > Microbotryomycetes > Sporidiobolales > Sporidiobolaceae > Rhodotorula > Rhodotorula paludigena. The sequence continues at coordinate 258,371 of NW_027481434.1, read as the reverse complement.
TCGATGGAGGTGAGTACACAATGCGTCTAGGCTGTACGTCTGCACAGGTCGGTCTCGCTGATGCAGACTCTGTCGCATCGACAGGTTTTCGTGCATGGCGAGTACAGCGTCCGCTTCCTCGACTCTGGCGAGACGTACACGATTCGCAAACCCTCCTCGTTCGTGCGCAACCTTGTCGCCGGCACCAAGTACCTTGAAGTTGTCGGCGACCTCGTCGTCACGTCGTCCTCGTCGTCCGCGCAGGCCCTCGTCTCGTTCAAGGAGGGCTCGACCTGGGGTGGCGCGAGTGCGCGGAACAAGATCGAGGGCAAGGTCGTCGACGAGCGCGGCGAGACACGCGTCGAACTCGTCGGCAAGTGGGACGAGGCCGTCGACAAGAAGGAGGGCAAGAACAACTTTACGCGCCTGTGGCAGATTGGCGAGTTCCCGCCCAGTGCGTCGCCGCACTCTCTTCTTTCCGCTGATGTTGAGCGGTTGCTGACCATGCTGAGTAGACTCCGAGCGCTACTACGGCTTCTCGCGCTTCGCAGTCACCCTCAACGAGACAACCCCTCTCGAAGCCGGTCTCGTCGCGCCGACCGATTCGCGCCTGCGCCCAGACCAGCTCGCTTTCGAGCACGGCGACGTCGACGAGGCCGAGCGGCTCAAGGCGCTCGTCGAGGAGAAGCAGCGCGCGAAGCGCAAGGAGGGAAAGGCCGGCGAGCCATTGTGGTTCCGCAAGGAAGGCGAAGAGGGGTGGGTGTATGGCGGCAAGTACTGTGCGTCCTCCTCCCCTTTATTTTGTTCCGCACCGTCACTGACAGTGCTCTCTCACCAGTCGAGGCCCGCGAGGCGAAGGCTTTCGAGGATCCCGACATCTTCTGCTGAATACGAGCGCGCTGGACGCGCCGAGCTCGAATCACCCGTACATGCTGTATGTTAACTGCATACTGAGCGCCGCATTTTGGGACAGCAAGTCGATTCAGCAGAGCAGGCGAGAAAAGCAATGCTCCTCGCTCAATCACATGCTTACCACCTCGCACTTTTCTGGCGCTTCCCGGAGCTTTCCCCGGTCTCCCGTGCTCTGGGCGGCAGCACCGGCGGCTGAAGACCGCCGAACGAATGGCCAAGGCGGGTTCTCCCGCCCGAACGACGCGAGCGAACACGAGCGAGGCCGAACGCTTCCGCGCGCGAGGGTCGGCCCAGCACTCTCGTCTTCGGTGATCTGCACCCCGAGCTGGGTGAGCGGGGCTTGCCGGATCATGGAGAGAAGGACGAGGACGAGGACGAGCGATGGAAATCGGCGTCCATCGCCGTCGAAGCGCACGAAGCGAGACGGCAGACATTGCGAAGTTGACTGATTTTCGGGAGCACTTCTCGGCAACTTTCAAGGTCACCTGCGTCTGAAGGTGCGTCTCAGAGCTCGCTGTGTCCCGAGTGAATCCTTAGCTCGATCAGCAGGACGAGGAGCGCGAAGCGCTGAAGGGGGAAGGCTTGCTTCGCTCGGGAGCTTGCGCTGGGCCTTTCCCGGGCGCAGCGCTCGCAGAGCGGGCTGCAGATCGGATCAAGTCAAGCGCAATCTACAGCCGGCGAACCGAGAGAAAATGGGCTGCGCGTGACGACTTGCGTGACGAGGCGCGGCGAATTTGGTGGCACTTCTCGAGTGCTCTCGTTCCGATGCTCTCGACGATGCGGAACCCTTCCTGTCAACTTCTTGTCTTCATTTGCGCAGCGCTTGTACCTATACGAGGCTGCGGCGCCCGCTTGATCCGTGACGCTTGTGCAGCCCGGCTGTCCTTGTCCGCCTGCTGCTCCTGTGCACGCTCTCGCAGTCGAGCCTGCGCCTACTGTCTGCCAGGTGTAGGGATTGTTCGAGCGCGGTAACTTAGTGATTGGACTTGGATTGAACGGTCGCCCCGCCTCTCCTCCGTAGCGTGAGCTGCGCCGCCACGGTCCGTTGCGAGTTGCGCATGACGCGGTCAGACGCGGCTGCTGCGGCAGTCTCGCCGGCACGTTGAATAGCGAGCTGCACACTCCAAGCATTCGCGGGTTGCTCGCGGGCACTCGCAAGCACGCTGCACCAGTGCACAAGGTCGTCGAGGAAGCGCAGGAAGCTTGCCCGGTTGCGGGGGACTCGGTGCAAGGGTCGGCGACGTCATGGGGAGCGGGTGATGCGCGGGCGATTCAAGCTGATCGCGCTCGCGCAGCTCTCCGAAAAAGGGGAGGGCCACCTGGCCATCAATTCGGAGGACGAGCAACGCGAGAGGATCCACACGAGTCGGCAGCAACTCGGAATCGTCGCCTTGCTTCGCTCCTCCCGCCCGCTGTCTGCTCCTCTGTCCAGAGCCACAGACTAGCACAGCATACGAAAAGCAGTGCACCCCTCGCCTGCACTCCCGCCAGTCCAGTCCAGCGCGCGACTCTCTCCAGCGCACCTTCGCTCGATCGGCCCCACCCGCTCCCGCTTCCCAAGCCTCGTCCGCCGTCCCGCCCGCATCCTCGACGATGCAGTCGACGTTCGACACCTCGAGTGAGCTACAGCTACCGTCCACCAGTCCCCATCACTGCAAGGCAGCCGATGCGAGCGAGCGCTCGAGCACTGCTCGCAGTCAGCCGACTCCCAGTTCCGCTCGCGATGGAGCCGTTTCCTCGCAGCGGCGGGTCTCTCGGGCATTCTGCGAGGTTGCAATCGACTGCTCTGCACCCTCCGCGAGGCTCAGCGAGGTCGCGCGGGCAAAGGCGGACGGGCGCCCATTCCTCTTGACGGCGTCCCGCAGGTGGAGAAGCACCAGATCGAATCTCGAAACACTTCGTGCTGACCTGAGTTTGCTTCGTACGTGCTGCAGACGAGTTTCCCAACTTCTCCCTCGGCCTCGATACCCCGTCAAAGTTCCTCCAGTCGTCCTCGCCCAACCCCTGGGCTCTCGGTCCTGGCCTCACCCCGTCCTTCTTCGGCTCGCTGAATCCGTCTCGCGGGTACACGCCGTCGATTACCGACGATGCTGCTACTAAGGGCGAGGCGAACCCATTCGAGTTGAGTCTTGGTGTCGATCAGAAGCGACACTCGATCCCGAGCAACGCTCTCGATCCCGCCCTCGTCAACGTTGGCAAGGACAGCAGCAAAATCGATCACGACTTCGACTTGCTGTCGACCTCGACCCTGTTCGGCGGGCGCAAGCGGGCGGCGTCGTCTCCCGCAATCCGCACGCCCGGCGGTTCCTCCCTCGACTACCTGCTCCAGCCGAGCCAGCAGCCCGTAGGCGGCACGCTCAGCAGGTTGCACATCAGCCCGTCGAAGCGCCCGCGCATGGACTCGCTCCAGTCGTCCGGCCTTTCGTCGAACGACAAGCTCTTCTCGTCGGGCGAGCGCGAAAGCGACGACTCGCCCGCCTCGTCCGTCGTCCAGACCCCACCAGACGCCAAAATGCCGCTACCCACGACCAAGGGCGCCGTCGACATCCCTGTAGGCGCCGGCTCGACTTCCTGCTCGCCCGCCTCTTTCGCCCCCGGCGCCTCCGTCGCGCCCACTTCGGCCTCGCTCCTCTCGCAGCTCGAGCAGCAGCGCTCGGCCATGATCGCCGCCGGCACTGCGGCGTGGTCGCAGTCGGCGCCGCTGCCGATGAAGGCCGACGCACTAGACATCACGGTCAAGCCTAAACCGGTCGACCCGTCGCTCGCAGCGCGTCCACATGTTACCCGCGGGTCGAGCCGCAAGGGCAAGGCTCCCGCGATGGCGTCGACCAACTTGACCTCGGAGGCGAGCACCCCCGCTGCGTCCGCGCCCAAGCGCAAGGGCGGGCGGCGCAAGAGCGCGGCGGCCAAGGCCGAGGAGGCGGCGGCCGAGCAGGACGGTGCGAAGAAGGAGGGTGAGGGCGAGGACGACGACGAGGACTCGGTCAAGCGCAAGCAGTTCCTCGAGCGGAACCGCATCGCCGCGTGCAAGAGCCGCCAGAAGAAGAAGGAGAAGACGGCGCAGCTTGAGCGCCGTGCGTTTCTCAGCTTGTTTTTCCCTCTTTAGCGTCGATGCTGACGCCTCTGACGTCTCATAGTCGCTGCCGAGCTGTGCAACCGCAACCATGTCTTGCAGCAGACCGCTCTCGCGCTCCGTCAGGAGGCCATGACCCTCCGGCAGCTCATGCATGCTCACCAGGGCTGCTCCTGCGAGCACGGTTCGTCGTTCGCGCGCTCGGATTTCGAGTAACTCTGACTGACCAAAGTTTACACGCGCTCGCAGCTCAAGGCTACATCGCTCGTGATCAGGCTGGCGGCGGCATCGCAACGATCGACCAGCTTGCTGGCCGCACGCTCGTCCTCGACTATTCCGTGCCTCCTTCCATGGGAACCGAGGACGATGTCTACAGCTGGATGGACCGCGGCGAAGCGTGCCCCGGCGTTATCCCGGCGCCGAGCGGCTCAATTCCGTTCGCCCCCGCTGTCGCGCCTGGCCCGGCTATCCCCGTCGCTCAAAAGGGTGGCGCGGCGCCTCATGCGCCCACGTCGAGTCCTCAGCGCCCCAGCCCGAAGCAGAACGGCACCTCGACCCGCTCGATGGTGACGCGCCGCTCGGCCGCCAACGCAGCCTCGACCGACGCCGGACCTACGCTCGTCCCGCCGCCGATGCCGCCCACGATCGACATGATCGCCGTCCAGGACTCGGGCTACTTTGGCATGGAGGTCGACGACGTCGCGATGCCGCTCAGCGCGGTAGACCCGACAACGCAGGCTATCCTGGACATGTCGTTCCCGAAGCACGTGCGCGCGTCGAGCGCTCCGCCGACGACGCCCGGTTGGGATGGAGCCGCGCCGAAGGACGACTACTTCGCGCCAAAGACGAAGAACGACGACTAAGCCTGACGGATCCGGCCCGTCGCTTACCCCTTCCGGTCACGAACGCTCGCATACCACCTTTCCTCTTTCTCTCTCAGCAGCACCTTCTTACAGTTTATAGCACTCGCATACCTCTCTCCTCCGTCGTCGCTCGCAACCCGCCTCGTTCGTACTTTGTGCATATTCGTCCTCCTCTCTTCCGCTTTTCCGAAACACTTGTTGCGCAGCTCTACTCCCGCATCACCCTACATTCCTCCTCGCTACCTCTCTTTCTCTGTTTCTCTTGTCCTGCCTCGTACAAAACCCCTGGGCCCTCTGAGTCCGCCTTGTAGCTTACTGTCCAAACGTTGCTTTCTCTTCCCTCTTTCGTCGTACCCACGCTTCACTCGAAACACACGTCGAGTTGCCGCTGCAAAGGTCGAGAGGAGTGTTTGCAGGCACTGCACCTAAGCTGCCGAGAGACTTGGCCGATCCATCCGTCCGTGTGCGCGCCGTCGCAAGCTGCCTTCCTCGGTTCTCCTACCATGCTGCACTCGGCCGGCTACCACCAATCGTCGCCATTGAGCACAGCGAGGAGGCGCCTCTCGCCCTCCTCCCAGTTGAACACGGCGGGAATGGCATCAAGGTAAGCGGTGCGGTTTTGCGCCTGCAAGGAGCAATCCGCCTGCTCAGCTCATTCGGGCTTGCTCCCGTCGGGGCGCTCAGAAGTGAAGGGTAGACTTACGTACTGCCTGTGATAGGCATGCTCCCACACATCGACGCCCACAAGCGGGACCTGCGACGCCGGCGGGAGGTTCTGGTTGTGCGTCGAGATGACCTCGAGCTGCAAAACTCGAGCACGACTAGGGTCAGTCACATTGAGCGGTACTCAACAGCACAGGGCAGAGGAGACAAAGGCGCAACGCACGGTTCTGCCTGTTCCACACAAGCCAGACCCATCCACTGCCCTGCACCGCGCCGCCGACCTGCTGCATCGTGCTCACGAGCCTCTCCAGGTTGCCGTAGTTGCGCTGAACCTGATCGGCGAGTCGGCCGGAGGAGGGAAAGACGCCGCCTGCGGTGGGAGACACGGAGAAGGCGTTGGCGGGCGCGAGGTTCCGCCAGAAGAGGGACTGCAGTTCGAGTCACGCGACAGGGTCAGCCAGTTTCTTCGCATGAACTCCAGAGAGCACTCACGTGCAGTATGTGACCTGCAAGGAGCGGTGATGAGTCGAAGGCGGCCTCGAAGAATGACAGGACGCAAGGCTCACCTCCGCCGTTGAAACTGAGAGCACTCGTCAACCTGACGACCTCAAGCACGTTGCCCTGTTCGAGAGCGACTGTAGCGTTGTGCGCGGCCTGTGGAGAGCAGAAGTGGCGTGCGGCGTCAGCCGGGAATGCCTTGGAGGCGATGACCTTCTCAACCCGATGGACGGACTCGGCGTCACGAGCACGAGAAGCAAACAACTAGGGAGAGGTGACGGACCACGTTGAAGTTGGCGACGTAGGCGGCATGGTGCTTGTCGTGGTGAATGCGCTGCGGAATGGAGATGACAATTCGATCAGCTGGCTGTCGACAAACAAACCGATTCACAGCAACCCTCGAGAAGAAATTCGTGCAGCGCACCATGATGTCCTCGCTGATGATGGGCTCAAGAGCGTCGTAGGCATACGGGAGCGGGGGCAAGACGGCGGGGATCGAATTGAAGGAGGTGAGCGGCTACGAGTCGTTCGACTCGCGGCTAAGCAGCATGTGCATCGGGAAGGCGAGGACGGGCAGGGCGCAGAGGAGCAGGAGAGAGAGCATTGTGCAGCCAGCAGTGAGGTGAAAGAGGGAAAGAGACGAAGGCGGCGTGGCCCGCGGAGGTGAGGCCACAAGGTCCGAAGGCGACCGAGCTAGCCAGCAGAGCCAGCGAGCCTTGTAAGCGCTTTGCAAGCTTGCGAGTTTCTCGCAGCTGCCAGCAAGCACCTGATACGGCGGAGCGGTGAAGCGTAGCGGTGCGAGTCACAAACGAAAGGACGAGAGCAACGGCAGCGAACCACGCTGAGCTCCCGGACCGGCGCACCGAAGCACAGATGAATCAGCCGCGCTGCAGATACAGTCACGGAGTTGCTGCCAAGCACTGCGCAGCGCCAGTCGTGACCGCTAGACGTGAAACGACACCTCTTCAACCGCTTTGAGCCTCTTCGACCTCCTCGGGCTGGTCTGCCTCGCTGCATGGTCAACGCCGACATCTGATGCCGTGCGCCGAGGTTGTCGGACGGCGGACGACACCTTGTCGTGGTTGCGATCCTCCTCGCCGACTTTGCCGTACCAGCTCGTTATGCGCTTCTTACGCGGAGCGGCCCACCCGGGCGTTCGACCAACCTCGATCGTGCATTGATGCAGTTGACGGAGCGCGTGCACTGCCGGACCTGATGCACCAACCGAAATGCTCGAACGCGCGGCAGAGTTTGAGACGATGGCGTTGCGATTGATGCGCTGGTCCTCGTAGCCCTCCTCGCCTGCGAGGAGTACATTCAGACTAGTCAGCACGCATGTTGCAACTCCGTTGCCGAATCAGATGAGATGCACAACACACCCGTCTCGTAGACGAACTGAAGCGGGCGAGCAAACTTCGGAGGGTAGGCGGGATGCGGGCGCGACGGCAGCGGTGGGAGGACGTTGCATCGCGAGCTTGAGCACACAAGGGCAGCAGCCATCAATGGCTGAAACGCTCGGATTTGCGGGTCTCGATCGCCCAGGCGCGACGCGTCGGCACGGCCAACTTCGCCTATTTCGTCGACAACCGAAAGGACCGATGGGGACGAGACGGACCGCTTGTGCAATCGAGTAGGAACGGGCGGGGGCGGCATGACGACCCTTTCGAGCTCTGTCGACTTGCCGCCGACGAGCCCGACTTTCGTTGCGAGCACGCTCGTCGTCTCCGGCCCGCCGCGCTCACCCTCTTCGACGCAGGCTTCAAAAAGAGCAAGGAGACCCGTCGGTAGTCGCTCAGGATGCTGGAGTATGCGGCTCAGTCGGTCAGGTAGAGAAGAAGGCGGATCGTCGGCGGAAGAGGGTGGCGAGGCGACAGGAGCCGAGGGCGACAAGGCAGGGCCGAGCCCGGACGAAGGGTCGCCGACACTGGCCTCGCGAGTGGAAGGGTCATGTCGGCTCGGCAAGGGAGTGGGCGTTGAAGGGAGAGGCGCTGGGGGCTGCACAAGGAGATCAGCGAGATGCTCGAGCTGATCTCGATGGTCTCGTACTCGTTTGACCATCTGATAGGACTCAAAACCCTTCTGCTCCATTCGCATCCTCCCATCCTTCACGATCGGGCGTAACGACCAGGGCGCGCTCGCGCTGCTCGACGTTGCCTGCTTGTCTTTCCGCCGCCTCTTCGGCGAAGGCGAGAACAGCGACGAGTACTGCCTGAGCAGCGCAGCATCCGCCTCACTCTCTCCTTCGCGCATCCCCACCCCTGCCGAGCTGGCATGCCCGTCCGAGAGTTGCGCGCCGCCGCGAGTCGGAGCGTTCCTCGCCGCGCTCCGCTTGACCTCCTCGAGCGACGCAAACTGCAGCCTGGCGCGACCCCCGTCGTCTACGGAGAAAGTGAAGGACGAGGTAGGCGGCGGAGGCGGCGTGCGTGGCGAGTTGGGCGATGGGGAGGACAGGCGCGACGAGGGTGGGATCGGCGATGGAACGGGCATGGACGTGTTGAGCGTTCAAGAGAAGGCAGCCTGTGCTCGAGGAAACGCGAGACGAGTGCTGGAAAAGTGTGCGAGCGATCTGAGGCTGCCAAAGCCACCGCAGCGATACAAGCACGAGGCTAAACGAAAGGCAAGCCAGCGCCGAGAGGAGAAACGGAGAGCCCACGGACAAGACAGTGCGCCTCGACGGGTCTGGCGAAGGGAGCAAACAAACGCGAGCCGTTCGTCTGGCCACGCGTCGAGACGTGTAAGCGATCCGAGCGGTCGAGTTGCGGACGGACTGCTACGAGCAACACGCGCTCTTCAACTTCTTCCCGAAGGAGGTGTCGGCGTCTCGCTCGTTGACGCGGATGACGTCCTGTGGCTTCGAGGCAGAGCGCCGGTCGCGGCGATAGGGGGTGCCGGCGTGCTCCTCGTCGGAGAGATCGCCGGCGGCACGAGTGGCCAGGATGCGGCGGGCGATGTAAGAGAAGCTGCAAGAAGAAGAGTGTCAGCGGCGAGCTACCGTGACGAGCCGATGGGCGACGGCGAAAGCCTTCGCCACATCGCGGCGAAAGGAAGAGAGGTCGAGCCGACGCACACCTCGTCGACCCCTTCGCCCGTCTTTGCGCTCGTGCGCCTGAAATGCCGCACGCCCTCGTCCGCAAACATCTCCGCCTCGGTCCGCTCGTCCTGCGCCTGCTCTTCCTCCTCGTCCTCCTCGCCGTCCCGCCGGTGATCCGGCGCCAAGCTTTCCTCGTCGACGTCCTCGCGCTCCATCACCCTCCCCTCCTTGCCGTACGGTCCCCCAACCCACACGGCGGGCGGCGCGCCCGCGCGTCCAAAGTGCTCGGGCGCAGCGGGCGGGCTCGTCGCGAGCAGCAGGTCGGGCAGCGGTTCGTGGAGCTCAAACGACACGGTCGGGGGCGTCGTGGTCGAGGGTGTGGTCGTTGCTGTGGAGCCCGACGCGCTCTCGCCGTCCGTGTCGGTCGTGCTCCCGCCGTCGTCTTCCCCCGCGGCAGTCCTCGTGCCAGCCGCCTGCTCCGCCTCGTGCGGGACACTCCCGCCGCCCGTGGCGCTGGCTGCGCTTGGGCCAACTTCGACGTCGACGCCGTTGATGCGCGCCTTGGTGAGGCGCTTGCGACGGGACCGCTCGCCTTTCGCTGGCGGAGGGAGAACCTCGACGCTCACGCTCGGCAGGCGCATCCTCCCCTTGATCCCTTCCTCTACCCGCCGTGGGCGGGAGCGCGCGCTTCTTCGAGGGAGAAGCTCCTCCAGCGTGCGCTCGACGGCATCGCTGATCGCGTTCGCGTGCTCGTCGGACGTGACCTCGTCCGCCTTGGTCCCGACGCAGACCCAGCAGAAGCGCCTGCGCTCCTCCTCGTCCGACGAGACGGGACACTTTGCGGCAAATTCTTCGAACCAGCTGCGGATCGAGCGGGCGACGGCGTCGGGCGGACTGGGCGACGTGAGCGAGTAGACGAGGATGCAGGCGTCCGAGGAGCGATAGAAAGCCGGGGCGAGCGAGCGGAAGCGCTCCTGACCTGTGCAAAGTGCTCATCCTTGTCAGAGGGAAAGGAAGGAGGCTCGACGGAGACGCACCGGCCGTGTCCCACACCTGCAGGTTGACCTCCTCATCGTCGCCCTCGCCAGCCCTCCACTTCCTCCCGAGAAAGTCGCACCCGATCGTCGCCCTGTACGCTGGAGAGAAGCCGCCCGAGATGAAGCGCTGGCGCAGGGACGTCTTTCCCGTGCTGGCGTCGCCGATGAGGATGGCCTTGAGGAGGCGGGGAGGCGGAGGCGGGCCGGCGGGCGGAGGGGCAGAGAGCGGCTCGTGCGACATTGCTCGCCGTCGTGCTCAGCAGCACCAGGCAGGCGCAGGTTGCAGGCGAGAGTAGAGCGGAACGAGGTCGATGTGGGGAGGCTTGCCGAGAGCGTCGACGTGCAGCAGAGCTCTGCGCCGCTGAGCGTGTGCGGGGCGGATCGTGCACAGTCGCACTCGCTGGTACTCGCCCAACCCAAAGGAGCGGAGCGAGGCGGGAAAACGGCGACGAGCCAGCCTCTCCGTCATCCTTCTCCTCGTCCTCTCTTCCCCCTCTTCCGTTCCCTCATTCACGCTCATCTCCTCCCGCGCCAGGAAACAACAACTCGATAGTAAGATACTCGCACCCCTCCTCACCCCCTACAACTCGATCAGCTCGCCCGTCCGCCCCTTCTCCTCCTCTTCCTCCTCCTCCTCCTCCTCTTCTTCCGCCGCCCGAGAAGGCAGCGCCCCGTTCGGCACACTCGGCAGCAAGGCCCCCGCCGCGCCCGTCGGCACAGACGGGAACTGCGACGGCTTGTAGAACCCTGCCGGCTGCGGCTGGTGCTGGACCGGTTGCGGCGGAACGGGCTGCTGAGGAGTCGACACGGCAGCGGCGGCGGTGGCGGCGGCTGCAGGAGGGGCGGGTGCGGGGGCGGGCACAGCGTACGCGGGCAGAGGCTGCCCTGTCAGCGCGGCGGGCGGGGCGTACTGGTATCGCCGGTCGAGCTGGGCGGAGGGCGAAGTGGGGAGAGGGGCGGGCGAGACAGCGGCGGGGTAGGGGTTGGGGTTGGCGTACGAGGCGGAAGAGGCAGAGGCGTGGGAGTGCAACGGAGGGCGATAGCCTGCGTGGAGAGGGGCAAGGTCAGCCCCGTTGCTGCTGCAGTGAAGGGGGACAAGCCCAAGAGGACGCACTCGCTCGCTCCGTCAGCCCAGCACCATACAGCCTCGCCGCCTCTCCCAGCTTCCACTCCATCTCGCGCAAAATCTCGGTCCTCCTCCGCGCATCCTCCTGCGCGCGCCCGAGCCGCCCCTGCGCCGCGCAGCTCTCGTCGTACAGCCGGCGCTCGCGCGCGCCGAGGTACGCCGGGTGCGGCGGCGGGTGGCCCGCGGGCGAGGCAAAGAGCGCGGTGAAGTCGGAGAGCGTCGCCGACTCGGTCGCCGAGAGGTCGTACGACGGGAGCGTCAGCGTCGGCTTGCTCGGCGCCGCCCCCGCCGAACTCGAGTCGAGGTAGACCGCATTGGCCGACGCAGGGAACATGGACGAGTACGTGAGCGGCGCGCCGTCTTGCGACTCGCTGCGCGCAAACGCAGGCGCCGTCGCCGGCGGCTGCAGGTCGCGCAAGCTCGCCGCAATCGCCGCCGCCAGGTCCGGGTCGTCGTCCTCTGCCGCGCCCGTCTTCTTCGCATCCGAGACCTGGCTCGCGTACGACGGGTTGTACCCCGGCGCTGGGACGGGCGGCGGGACGAGCGAGGGCGCGCCGTCCGTGCGCGGAAGCGAGTCGGGCTCGACGTCCTTCAAGCTCGCCTCGATCGCGCGGCGCAGGTCTTCGTCCTCCTGATCGCGCCGCGAGCCGCCCCCGCCGAGCGTCTTGCTGCGCTCGACCCCCGCAGGCCGCCCCGCCGCGCTGCCGCCAAACGACTGGCTGCGCGCGAGCCCCTCGCGCTGCTGCTGCTGCTGCTGCTGGGCGGCAATCTCCTTGCCTACGCTCGCGCCCTTGCCCTCGCGGATCTTTTTCGCGCACGAGTCGCACACGCGCACGGGCTCGAGGATGCCGTAGTGCGGGAGCGCGGCGGTGGACGACGAGCACTGCTGGTCAAAGACTTGGCCGCAGTTGCGGCAGTGGTGCTTGCGGTTGAAAGTCGAGAACTCGGTGCGACAGCGCGTGCAGTAGGGCGCGTCGGTCCAGTCGGGGGCCTGGGTGCGAGTGAGGGGTGAGTGCGGTGAGTGCGGACACGCGGAAGAGGTCATGACGAGAGGCGGGTGCGCACCGAGAGCGAGTCGACCATGGCGGCAGTGGCGGTCGGGTCTCGTGGCGGGAACGGGGCCTTGTCACTCACGAGGCGGTCGTAGACGCGCACGAGCTCCGAGTCGCGAAGCGAGTCCTTGCTCTTGAACGCCGAGGCCCAGTCCTGCACGCGGGCGAGGGCGCGCTCCTTGACGTCGCGGTGGACGCCTCCACCCGTGCGAATGCCCTTGGCGAGGAGCTCGAGCTCTGTCGCTGCGCCGTGCTCCTGCGCGCCACGGGCGAACTGGGCGAGGAAGGGCGAGCCGCCGTTCTTGATGCAGAGGTCGCAGAGGTCGAGGGCGAGGAGCTGAACGTTGGGATTGGGGTGCTGGAGGCGGGCGACGAGGCTCTTTGCGGCGTGGGCGGGGGCGAGCTGGGCCGAGCGAAGGAGGTCGGCGAGCTGGAGGGCGGCGACGAGGTCGAGCGGGGTGCCGGCCGGGAGCGTGTCTGCGGTGATCCTGTCTGCGCGCGGGTTGCCGGCGGGTCAGTGCTGCTCTCTAGCGTGGTGGCGCGGTGTGCAGGTGCGGGCGAGGTGACGAGGTGGGGGAGCGACGAGGCGAAGCAAGAGACGAGAGGGCGGGGCTGTACCGATGGTCTGGTCCCACTCCTGCTGCTGTGCACTTGGGCCCCAGAGGAACGACATGGCTTGCACGCCGCAGTGCAGGGCTGTGCTCTCGCCAGAGACGAGCGGCGGGGGCGAAGCGAAGCGCGTTGGCGTCTGGCTCAGGGGCGGCGGTACCACCGCGCGCGCGCCAGATGTCAACTTTGGCCACTCGGGCTCGCCTCGGCTGCTCTCACCAGAGCCCTCCGTGCAGCCATGCCCCCGCGCAGGAGGACCTCGCAGAACAACGCCAGCCCCAACCCGGCTGACCAGCAGCCCATCCTCGGCCCGCGCTCGGCGTTGACCTCGTTCCTCCGCGTGCGCACACTCGTCTTCGCGACCCGCAAGCCCCCGCTCGACGCACCGCCAGAGAGGCTGACGAGACCTGCGCGATACGCCCACAGGAGCAAGGCATCACCGGACACAACGCCCGTCTCAACTACTCGAACCGCCGCACGGACCAACCCGCCACTGGTACCCCGCCCGCCGACGACAGCAGCTCGGCCCAGGTCACCCTCACCAGCGCCGACGCCGATGCTGCGCCCGTAGCCTCGACCTCGGCCACCCCCGCCGCCAGCACCGACGCGAACGCCGAGGCGTCGACCTCGTCCGGCACCAAGCGCAAGGCTGCCGCCGACCCTTCGTCGAGCAAGGGCAAGAAGGGCAAGAAGGCCGCCAAGAAGCCCGACGTCGACGAGGACGGCTTCACCATCGGAGGGCTCCCGCACGCCCCCGCGCCAAAGAAGGGCCGCTACGAAGACCGCACGCCCGGCGCCATTGCCGTGTGCGCACAGTGCGGCCGCAAGTTCACCGTCTCCAAGGTGTGCTCACTTTCACTCCACTTTCCAAAAGGAGCGCGACTGACAGACGGAGGACGCCTTGGCAGTACACGGCCTCGAACCCACACGGCGCCGGCCTCCTCTGCTCGCCCTGCACGAGCGAGTCGACGGGCGAGTCGATCGAGCAGCGCGCGACCTTCCCCAGCGCGAGCAAGGGCCTGAAGAAGCCCGTCAAGAAAAAGGCCGTCAAGGCCGAGATCGAGACGCTCTACACGCCCGTCCCGACCCTCCAACAGACCTGCGTCGCCGTGCGCTCTTCCTTTCTCCCGCCCTCCGCCTGCCTTCGCTGATGTATGGGAGGGAACAGCTCATCGGCCAGTACATCGAGGACGTCGAAGCCCTCGGCGACATCGGGCACAAGAACCTCGACCGCGCCGCGCGAGTCGTGTGCAAGAACCGCGCGCTGACGGGCCACAACCTCAAGCTCTTCCTCGACGTGTCGCACCGCGAGCTGCGCCTGTACGACTGCACGAGTGCGTATCACCCTGCGCGCTCGGTCTCTCTCGCTCCGGGCTGACGACGAGTGCCTGTGCGAATAGATGTCAAGGACCAGGACCTCGCTTCGATCGCCGTCTTCTGCCCGCACCTCGAGCGCCTCGCGCTCAATTTGTGCGGCAGGCTCGACGACGATGTCATTGACGCGTGGCTCAAGGGCTTCAAGGAGCTCAGGCACCTCTCGCTCTACGGTCTGTCGGCACCTCTCTCTCGCTGCGAATGCCTCTGCAGGTCACGCTGCATGAGAGTTGTTCGCTGTCTTCGAAAGCAGGGTCGCTGATAAACTCCAGTCTGCAGCGCCGTACCTCGTCACGGCCAAGAAGTGGGTCGAGTTCCTCTCGCAGTGCGGGACCGACCGCCCCTCGTTCTCGACGTTCCAGCTGCGCATGTCGGCGCGCTTCGACGACGCGGCGCTGGAAGAGCTCGTGGCGCACAACGCGACGCTCGAGCACCTCACGCTGTCCGAGATCGGGCGCCTCACCGGCGCGTCGCTCGCGGCGCTGCACCCGCTCGAGCACCTCGCTTCGCTCGACCTCTCGCGCCTCGGCACGCCGCAGGGCCAGGTCCTCGAGGACGACGACGTCATTGCGCTTTTGCGCCGCGTCGGCGCCGGGCTCGACACGCTCACGCTCGACGGGAACGAGCTCCTCACCGAGCGCGTCCTGACCGAGGGCGTCGCGCGCTTCTGCCCGCGCCTCAGGAGCTTGAGCATCGAGGACTGTGGGGAGGTGCAGACCGAGGGGATCGAGGCGCTCTTTGCGGGCGACTCGGCTCCCGAGGAGAAGCAGGCCGAGGGCGATGAGGGTGCGGGTAGCGGCGCTGCGCCGCCGGATGAGCAGCCTCAGCAGGACGCCGCTCCGGCTGTCGCCGATGGCGCCGACGTGGCTATGCCGCCTGTTGCGGCCGCCGAGACAGGCGAGGCCGCCCCCGTGGTCAAGGAGACGCTCCCGCCGCTCGGTCCGTGGGCTTCGCCCGGCCTGCACACGCTCAACCTCCACCGCGTCTCGACGCTCGCGCCGTCGGCCCTGCGCGCGCTCCTCGCCCACTCGGGCAAGACGCTGCAGCACCTCAACCTGCACTCGTGCGACGACCTCGACTCGGACGCGCTGTTCCACCTCGCCGACCACGCGCCCGAGCTCGAGGTCCTCGACGTGAGCTTTGTGCGCGCCGTAGACGACTTTTTCGTCAAGCACGTGCTCGATCGGTGCAAGAAGCTCAAGGTGCTCTTCCTCCACGGCAACAACCGCGTGACGAGCGAGGTGCCGAAAAAGGTGCGTCGCTTCGCTTCCTCCTGCACCTTGCGCCGCATATCGGCGGACCACAGAGTGCTGCATAGCGATGTCCTGACGCTCGCTCTCCTTGTGCAGGCTGGCGTGCAGCTTCGCGGGCTCGAGAACGCTATGCACACCGAGCTGCCGGGCAACATCAAGTGGGAGGGTCACCTCTGAGCATCCTCTTCCGCACCTGTCTGTACCTCTTCTCATCTGTCGTTCCGGTTCGTGTCTCGCCTCGCCTTGGTTCTCCTTCGGGTTTCTGTAGCTTCCACTTCCGCTCTGGGTCTTCTCGTGTCATGCCGCTTTCCCTCATTTCTGGCGATTTCGCAAGAGAAATTGGTAGTTGTCTAGGATCAGCGCCGACATCTACAGCTTCTTGAGCCACCTCACGGCCCTCTTGTCGCCCTGCACGAGCGGCAGCAGCTTGTCCCTGCACGTCCGGTTGTGCTCCTCGAGCCACTTCCTCTCCTCGCGCGACAGCAATCCCCACTCGACCATCCTCGTCTGGATCGGCACGACCGTGAGCCGCTCGAACCGGAGCCAGCGCGCCGTGCCAAACTGGCGGCGCGTGCGCGCCTCGGCGACGGCGAGGACGCTCTCGATGCGGATGCCGTACGAGCCTTGCTCGTAGTACGCGGGCTCGTTCGAGGTGATGTGGCCGGGGACGAAGGGCGTGTCTGCGAGGGAGATCGGGTCAGGCTTGAACAGGTGCGGCCCGGGAGAGAGGGACAAAACGCACTGAAGTAGCTGAGCGAGTGCGAGATGCCGACCTGGGTCTCGTGGACCGAGAGGTACTCGCCGACGCCGTGCCCCGTCCCGTGACCACTGCGAGCAGCGGCGGATTCGCGTCAGCTGGAGCGAGACGCGGCTCATGACCACAGCGAAGGGATCGTCCAGCACGCACTAGTTCATGCCCTCGCTCCACAGTGGCGCCCTCGCCAGCGCATCGACCTGCTCGCCCGTCGTGCCCTCGGGAAACACGAGCCTGTCGACGGCCATGTGACCCTGGAGGACCCTCGTGTACGCGCGGCGGTGCTCGGCCGTCGGGCGCCCAAAGTGCATCGTCCGCGTCGTGTCGATCGTGCCGTCGAGGTACTGCGCGCCCGAGTCGTTCAGGTACGGCGACGAGAGCGAGATGGAGACGGGATGCGACTCGGACGGCTCGTAGTGCGGCAACGCGGCGTTTTCGCCCGTGGCCGAGATGTTCTCGTACGCGAGCTGCAGAAGGAATGAGAAACATGAGCGGAGCCGGAGGTGCAAAAACAAAGGACAGGACCGCGCAACTCACACCGGCAAAGTTGTCCTGCTTCTCGCGGTACCGCGTCAACTCCTCGCCCGCGTCCCACTCGGTGACCGTCCTCCCCCGCGCGAGCTGCTCCTCGAGCCAGGCCTGCCAGCGCACCCACGCGGCGCCGTCGCGGAGGTAGGCCGCGCGGAAGCCGGCGAGCTCCGTCTCGTTCTTGATCGCCTGGGCCGCCTCGACCGGCGACTTGACGATCGCAAGGTTGTCCTGCGTCCGCACGTCCGGATCAGAGAGTGCAGAAGAGAGATCGGAGGAAAGCCGCGCACCTCGCCGACCCGGTCGACCACCGCCCAGCTGATCTTCGCATCCGCAACCACCTTGCCCTGCACGCCGCCCAGCGCCTCGAGCGCCTCCTCGTACGGCTCGATCTTTCCCCCGATCTCCTTCATCGCCTCTTGCAGCTCTGGCGTCACCGCCTCGCTCTGCACCCAGAGCCGCACGTCGCCGTCGAGCGGGACGAGGAGGTATGCGTAAAAGACGGGATCGTTCGGGATGTCGCTGCCACGGAGATTGAGCAGCCACGCGATCGGGTTGAGCGTCGTGAGTAGGAAGGACGGGCTCGGCGCGGGTGCGGACGAGGATGTTGCGGCGGCGTGCGAGGTGCGCAGGTAGGAGCGAAGGTCCGAGAGCTTGTCGGCCGTGGACTTGCCTGTACCATGCGTATGAGCGAGCGGCACTTTGGGGAACACTGGACTGAGCGGCGTACCTGCAAACTTGAGCGCGTGCACCTTGATCGGCTCGCGCGACCGCGCGGGACGGTCTTGCCAGATCTTGTCGACCAGGTTCTCGCCGGGGAAGACGAGCTCAAGGCCCGCCTCGTTTGCCTTGTTGCGCAAAGCTTTGCCCGTGCCTGGAGGTGCCAGACTCAGTGCGGCTGTTCCGGCACGAGGGAAACGGAGCGGTGCTCACCGTAGTCGAGCTGCGTTGCGTCGATGCCGATCTTGCTGCCCTTCGGCATCTGTGCACAGTGTCTCACTAAGTCCAGCCCCTCGAAATTCTTGCCGAGAAGCCAGAACCCACGCCGAGCACCCACTGGTCCCAGTTCTTGACGTCCTTCTCCCCAACCTTTTCGAGCACCCAGTTGGCATCAAGCTCCTTACCCGCCTGAACGTAGTACCTCGAGTCGGTGAAGAGGTGCGCCTCGGACGCAGTGACGACGGCGACGCCTGCGGAGCCGGTGAAGCTGTAGGAGCCCCCAGGGAGAGGATGAGCGAGAGCGAGGTGGGGGAGCGAGAGGGGAAAGAGACGGACCCGGAAAGCCAGGCGCGGCGCTGGTCGCAGGGACCGACCCACCTGCTCGTATGCAAGCGTCAGCGCAGCTCACTACACTGGCGAGAGACGAGGCTCACTCGCTGTTGTGGGCGTCGGCGGTCGGGACGATGCTGCACTCGCGTGTGTCAGCGCATTGAGGCGGAATATGAGCTCGATACGCACTATGCATCTACTCCTGCGCGCTGCATCTCCTCGCGTAGCCCTCGCAGCCGCGCAGAGGTACCCACGCGGTTCGGCACCGCCTCGGCCGGGCGGAGCGAGGGCTCGATAAAGTCGCGCGCATCCTTCTCGAGGAGGCTCTCGGCGGATGAGGCGGCAGAGCGGGCAGAGGAGCGGGCGGGGAGGAGCGGCTGCAAGCACGAGAGGAAGCCCATCTTCGCACGAAAGTGGTCGGAGCGAGAGATGCAAGTGGGGAGACGACGGCGACTCCTTCCTGCCTTGATTCGCGCGCTGATTCTCGAACGACTCGCTCGTTGACGTACACGGCATCGAGAGCTTCCTGACCAGGCTGGCCAACACCCGGCGCTCACCAGACTCTCTCGGATGAACGCAGTACAGACAAGGACACGAAGCTCGTGGAAGTGTGCGATGCATGCGATGCTAGGGATACTGGACAACAACCGGGGAATGCTGGAGAGGTACTGGGGCCGCCAAAGAGGCAGTGGCGCCGTAAGAGCGAAGAGAGAATCGGCGAGAGAGCGTCGAAGAGCGAGCTGAGGCCTGCAGCGCACCCCAGGCCGCATGGAGCCCTGCGGGCGCTAGCGCAAGTCTAGGCTGTCGCTTCTGGCGCCTGGTCGGCCGGAGCTGTTGCGGCCGCTCGTCGCTTCTCCTCGAGCGGGTCGGAGTAGACGTCCCTGCAGGCGACACAGGGTCAGCACGTCCTTTCCGCGTGAACGCACAATGGAGAGATCTGCACGCACTGCCTGGCGTCCCACACGTCCTCGCTGCTCTTGCCGAGGCGCCTGCGAGCCCACCACTCTGCCCTCCTGCGGACCCAGACCTCCTCCTTGCGCTCCTCGCTAAGCCCCTTGACCGACATGCAGAACTTGAAGTCTTCAAACTTGGGCATGCAGTCGCGCGGGGTCCCGTGGCGGTAGACCGACTTGATCTGCGACGCGAGGGCTGTGTGCACAGAGAGAGTGAGCGGGATATCATCGACAAGCGGGGGGTAAGGCGCTCTACGGACAGTAGCACAGGAGAAAGTTGTCAAAGAGGGTCAGGCAGCTGGGCATGCCGCCCTCCATCGCGACGG
Source organism: Rhodotorula paludigena (assembly GCF_050403205.1). Lineage (NCBI taxonomy): Eukaryota > Fungi > Basidiomycota > Microbotryomycetes > Sporidiobolales > Sporidiobolaceae > Rhodotorula > Rhodotorula paludigena. Next base: position 239,071 of record NW_027481434.1, on the reverse strand, counting down.
CGTGGCGCTGGATCGGCAGCTCTTCCTCGACGACCGACTCGAGCGTGCGAGGGGCTGGCACCGCCGCGGGAGGGACTGCCGCTGCTCCTGCCGGGTCTCCAGCCTGCTCTCGCTTCGCCCCGAAGCCAAACATGCCCGCCAGTGCGAGAGGGAGCGAGTGGGATGCGGTCAACCTCGTCCTTCGCTCCTTGAACACTCTCTCCTCGCGCTGACCATGTCGGACTCTGCTGGCTGGAGCTTGACTGAGTCTGGTGCGCTCTCTTCTGTCTGCTCACACCCCGACAGCAGCCCACGCTGACAGTGTCGCGCTTGATTGCCTCATCGCTTTGCTCGACTCCGCAGACCCGGGCGTCTTCACGGGGCTCTTGCACGAGCTGGGCGTGCGCGGAGTAGAGGTAGAGGAGCTCTGGGGCCTCGACGAAGCGCTCTTGCGGGACCTCACGTGCGTCTGGGCCTGTGCTCCTCTTCCCTTCGTCCGGACCCAAGTGGGGCTGACCGCCTGCTTCTTTGCACCGCACAGGCCCGTCTATGCGCTCATCTTCCTCTTCAAGTGGGTCGGACACGCCGACCCCGCCACAATGGACGGCAAGCTCGAAGAGCCCGAAGGGCCGCACTACTTCGCGTGCGTCGCTGCCGTTTCAACATCCTGTCTGGCCGCTGCTCACACTAGAGCATCGTCGCAGGCACCAGGTCATCAACAACGCCTGCGCGAGTATCGCGCTGCTGAATGCGACGCTCAACATCCGCAGTCCGGACGTGCAGCTGGGCGAGGAGCTGGGCAACCTGCAGGCGTTCTCCGAGGGTGGGTCCTCCCCGTCAGACTCGCCCATTATTCACCTCGTACTGAGTATGGCTGTGCGTCTGATGTGCAGGTCTGGATCCGGAGACGCGCGGCTGGACGATCAGCAACAGCGAAAAGATCCGCGAAGGTCAGTCGAGCCTGTCCCGCCCAGTGCAGCGAACGGTACCTTCCAGTGCTGGACAGCTGCTGCTTCTTGGACACTCTCGAGAGGCACACGCAAAGCTCTGTCACCAATCGGTTTCGGCCGAGCGACTGACGCTCGCCCCCGCAGTGCACAACTCGTTCGCACGCAGCGACCCGTTCCACCTCGAGGAGCACCGCCCGCAGGACGAGTCAGAAGACGCGTACCACTTTATCGCGTACCTCCCGATCGGCGACAAGCTGTGCGTTCCCGGTTCTCGCTCGTCCTCCAAGGGACCGGCGTCCTCCCTGTCGCCGGTCTCGCAGATCATGCGCGACTGCCGCTGAGACTCTGCTGTCCGCACCAGGTACGAGCTAGATGGTCTGAAGCCGCAGCCGGTCTCGCACGGCCCGATCCCTGGTGGACCCGAAAACTGGACGAACCACGCTCGCGAGTGCGTCCCTGCTCCCCTCGCGTCCCTCATCGCTGCGCTACCGGCTCTGCAGGCCTGCGCCCCGCCCTGCCTCCCGCATGTCAGGTACTGACGCGCTCACACGGACCGCAGAGTCCTCGAGCGCCGCATCGCGACCTACCCCGCCGGCGAGGTCATGTTCAACCTGATGGCCGTGACGGGGCGGCGCGCGGCGCTGCGAAAACTCCTTGCCGAGACCGAGGGGGACGAGGCGCGCCAGGCCGAGGCGTTTGACGCGCGCGAGAAGCTCGACGCGATTGACGAGAGGTTGAAGGATTGGGAGACCGAGGTGCGTCTCGAGGCTACTTGGGCCTTGTTTGCGTGTGGCTGTTGGCCGAGCACGAACATTGTACTGAACGCCCTCGTCCGTTGCAGAATACGCTGCGACGACACAACTACATTGGCCTGGTCCGTCTCGTCTCCTCGCTGTCTCCGTTTAGCTCGGCGATCTGACCGCACTGCGACGCATTCCACTTTCAGGTGCACGCCCTCCTGACCGAGCTGGCCAAGCAAGGCAAGCTCGCGCCGCAGATCGCCGAGGCCAAGGAGAAGATGAAGCAGCGGATCGCGGAGCGGAGGGCAAAGGGCGAGGAGGTCATGGAGGAGGACTAGGGCGACTTCCCTACTGCTATCAAGAGCGGAGAGCTTGCAGACTCGACTCTCTGTGATTGTCGGGAGTGGTGGGAAGCATGGCCAGCATGTCATCGCAGCGGCTGAACGACGGGGAGTGCATAACGAGGGAGGAACAGTGTCTACGGAGGCTTACCTGCGGCGCAGACTCGAGCGACACGACGAGAGTGAGGTATGCGGGACAGTGTCTGTATAAAAGTGCGGCACTAGGCGAGGACGGCAAGCGACCCTGCGACGAGCGCGACGAAGCCAACCGACGCGGCGAGTGCGGCTGCGCCGCTCCCGCCGTCCTGCTGGTTGCTGCTGCTGCTGCTGTCGTCCTGCTGCGAGTTCCCGCTCGACGGCGTCGCCGGCGAGCCGCCGCCGGACGTGCTGCTCCCCGAGGGCGCCGACGTGGTCGACGAGGCGGGCCACAGGTCGGTCGAGGCGTACGTCTGGCAGTTGGACGTCGAGGGGATGCGCGGCTGGTACGGCGGGTTCGGGGCGGTGCCCTCGGGCGGCTGGGAGTAGGTCGAGACTGGGTTGCGAGCCAGGCAGGTCAGCGAGACGAGGAGACGGAAAGAGGCGGGCGAGAGACGCACCTTGGCCGTTGTCGGCGGTGTAGACGCCGACGACGTCTTGCAGCTCAGAATCGCACACGCTGTACTCGTTGTCCTTGTACGACGCGGGCATGTCTGTGCGTTGCAGCAATATAAGTGTGAGTCCATCAGGCGGTAGAGCGGGCGGGCGCGAGAAAGCAAGACGCACTGTACGTGCAGCCCATGCGGTCGTACTTGTTCTCGCAGAAGCGCGTGCCGGTGCGCTCGAGGTAGTCCTTGTCGCAGAGCTTCAGGCACCACAAGCCGGCGCCGACTGCGAGTCGCTGGCGATCAGCTTGTATTCGCGTAACCCGTCCAGCAACTGCACGTACTGAACATGTTCCAGTCGCCGGCCTGCACGTAGGTGCTGTTGTCGCCGCCGGGGAGATTGGTCGAGTAGACCAAGCCACCGAGCGGATTGCCCAGGAGGTCTGCGCCGTGCGGGTCTGCGGACAGCGCAGTAGCGTTAGCGCGCGTTGACGCCAGAGGAAACAGGCACGAGGCGGTCGTGCAGTCGGCTGTCGCTCCACTGTGATCGAGAACGCTGCACTCACCGAGCTCGCCTCCCTCGTCGTCTGCCGTGAGATGGAGCGCCGTCTGGTCGATGATGCCCGTCCACTGGGTGTACGCCTCGGTCTTGAGCACCTGCACAGCCGTGAGCGCGCCTGGCTTGAGGACACGCGCGCCGTGTTCGTCGAGCGTGCAGTAGGCGACGACGGCAGCTTCGACTACGGGTACGAACAGCGGCGGGCTCAGGATGGCCTTCGAGCGCGAGTGGAGCACGACAAGAACGCACCGTCACCCATCACGTCGAGCTGGTTCCCGGTCGAAGCACTGCCCCAGAGACAGAAGTCCTTGATGTCGTTGGCGACGAGCGTTTGGCACAGGGCGTCGTCGCCGGCCGTCGTCTCGTTGCACTGGTTGTATCCGGACTGCGGACCGCGCTCCGACTGGTACGGGTCGACCTTGTACGGGATCTGATCGTATGCGTACGTGCGCGAGATGAGCGGGACGCCGGCTCCTCCTCCCTCGCCCGCCGACTCGCCCCCCGCCGTGGCCGTCGCACTCGAAGACGGCGCGGCGGTGACGCTTGACCCGGCCGCTGCGCCGTTCTGCGATCCCGTCGCAGAAGCCTGCCGGCGTGCGAGGCGAGGCGACGAGGCAGCGGGCGTGGGCGACGAGACGGCGTTGGCCGACGCGGCGAGGAGCGAGAGCAGGAGCGTCGAGTGGAGCAGCATCGTGTACGACCAGCAGCAAAAGCGACACGCTCGAGTGGCAGGAAGGAGACGGACGCGCGGGTCGCGAGGGTGCGGGCACCGTTTGCACGCGCTAAGTCTGGACGCAGCAGAGGCGGTGCTAGCGCGCACAGCGTGTCTGCGCGGGTGCGAGCGAGGTCACACAGGTCCTGAGCAGCTGCGACACGCGCACACGGGCTCGATCCGCACGTCGAGCGGGCCAGCAGCGGGCACGAGCAAGCGATGATGTCGAGGAGGAGAGGGGGGCCGAGCGGGGCCGCGGGAGGGGGCAGAGGACAGCAGGCGGAGCTTCTGCCAGTCTTGCAGACTGTGTCTGTGCTCTGCCCGAGCTCTTCCCTCGTCGCAAAGGCAGGCGTCGCGGTGCAACCGGCACCACCTCTCGCTTCCGAAGGTCGACCACCGACCAGCTCGCGCTTCTCTCGCTTGCGAGGCATGCTGCCGTACGACGGAGAACCCGTACAGGCTCCCTCCACTTCGGCGTGGCAGTGGGCGCCCGCCTACGGCCTCTACTTCAATGCGCTCACGAGGCAGTGGGCCAAACCCAAGCCTGACGGGACCTGGGAGTACGCAGACGGCGTGCAAGAGGAAGACGGCGGGGCTACAGAGCGCGGTGCCGCCGAGCAAATGGGACGCGCAAACCAAGCGGACGAGGAGAGGTCCGCAGACAAGGCGGATCCGGCGAAGGAGGAGGTGCACGAGGGTGACAAGCGTGGCGCACGAGAAGGGCAGGGGCGCCAGCTGCTCCAGTACGACGACGACGGCCCGGCGTTCGACGCAGTCCCGCCAGAACAAGTCTGGCCCGGCTCGGACGACGACGATGCTCCCGCTCCTCCCGACCCTCTCGCCAAAGCCCCGCTCCTCCGCCTCGTAGTCGACAAGCGACCAGACAGCACTGTACTGCCCTCGACACAGTGCGTCGCCTCGATCGACCCGGGCGAGCCCGTGTCCATCGGGCGCGACAAGTCGTTCGAGCGGCGGATCCGCCTGCGCGAACTCGCCGTATCAAAGGCGCACTGTACGCTCTTCTGGGCGCTGGACCCCGAGACCGAAGACGGAGGGTACTGGGCCGTCGTGGACAACGCCAGCACGCACGGGACTTTCCTGAGCAGCGACCGCGGGGATCGCGAGATCCGCCTGTCTGAACCCAAGGTCGCGAGCGTGCCGCATCGACTGCACCACTTTGAGTGCGGCGGCTACCAAGTCTTTTCACTGGTGACCTCGAATTCACCTGACACTCCCGCAGCACGCTTCGCGCCGGCTCGACCACCTTCCGCGTACACATCCACGCTTCCTTCGCCTGCTCGGTCTGCTCTGTCGCATCCGACTCGTCCAACTTGATCCCGCTCATCGCCACACCAAGCGAGGACAAGTCTTCGACGAAGCAGACCTTCTTGACCAAGACGAAGGAGCAGAAGGAGCAGGACCGGCGGGACCAGATGGCCGGTCTTCGCGCCAAGCTGCTCAAGCCCTCTTCCGCAACTTCCGCCTCCTCGTCCTCCTCGCCCTCAAACGGCACGACCGCCTCGTCGCCAGCCAAGGGCGACTCGAAGCCCTCCCACCCGCCAGCCAAACCGGCCTTCATCGACCGCGCCGCGGCCCGTCGGCAGCGCGACGCCGGTTCGTCGTCTGCGCCTCCCGCTCCCCGCCGCGCGCCGCCCGCAGCTGCCGCAGCGTCAGCAGCAGCAGCTCCGAGCCCGTTCTTTGCCGTTCCAGGCGCGACGGCTTCTTCCGCCGCCGCGTCGGCGCGAGCGACCCCGGTGGGGGACCCGTTCGCGCACGACTCGCGCGGCGCGAAACTGCTGTCCAAGCTGGGCGGGTCCGGCGCTGGGCCTGGTGTGCTGGGAGCGCGGAGCGGGAGCGGCGCGGGTCTCGGGACGCTCGTCGAGGCGAGGACGTACGGCGTTGGCGGTGGGGGACGAGCAGGAGCGGGAGGCGGGGGAGGGGGCGAGGCGCGACCTGGGTTGGGCAGCAAGCCGCTCATTGTCGGCGTTGAGCAGCTAGGAGGAGGAGCTGGTGGAGCGGCGGGGGAGAAGCGCGACTGGCGCGATGAGGGAAGGGAGAGGAGCTGGAAGCGGTTTAGGGAGGGCGCATGAGACGGCTGACTCCCTAGAGTGGTGTATCTCTCTTGCTACCAGATCATGACGGCACTAGCGTTACAGAGAAGAGGATTAAGGGACGGGGAGTACGTCCGTTCAGAAGACTCCAGGGGTGAAATCGAATACGAAGATGTCTTCGACATGCGGTCCGACGAGTTCCTTGAACTTCTGGTGCGCCGGGTCCGTGTCGAGGTAATATTGGCGGTCCTTCTCGTCGAACTGGACCACAAAGGTGCACTGCGGAGTCGAGGAAAGCGTTCTAAGCATCACGTTGAACGGCCTAAAGCGAAGGGAACCGCTCACGTCAAACCCCTTGTCAAACGTTTCGGGGCTATTGTTCTTGCCGCCTGTCACTGTGAGGTACTTGGCACTCGAGTCGGGCAAGAGGCACTGATCTTGAAGCGCCATCATGGACGAAGCGAGGAGGTGCTTCTCTGCGTCCGAGGTCGACTCCTTGAACTTGAATGAAAGGACGTGCGTAATTGGGGCCATTGCGACGGTGGATGCAGTGCACGAGTGAACGGCAGGAAGGAGAGCGGCGAGCTGGATCCGCGTTGCCGTCGCTGTCAGCCTCCAGCCGGCACTTTGATCGCGCCTCCACTTGCGCACGTCGAGCTCGTGCTTCGCCGTTCTGGCCGACTCGTGACCTCGCTTGCGCGGATCGGCAGAGCCCAACGAGGACCTATCGCGCTTGCGCTCCCTAGCGACACCCGATCCTCCTCGCCGCTCCACCTCGGACCGCAACCTCGCAACCCCGCACGCACGCCGGAGTTGACAGCATGGTCAGTTCTGTACGCAGCATGTGAGCATCCCTGTGCTGACCCGCTCTCTCGGATTGCTCCAGCACGGCGTCAAGCGCTCGCGGATCCCGCCCGTCCCGGACTCGGAGGAGGTCGCGCGCAAGAAGCGCGAGAAGGAGCTCAAGCGCATCGAGGAGTACCGCGCATTGCTCAAGGACGTGCAGGACCGCGTACGTGGCCGCTTCAACTCTGTCATGAGGCTGCTTCGCTCGACGCACAGGATGTTAACTGATGAGAGCATTGCTCTCTCTGCCGGGCTCATGCTGACTGGATTCCGCTCTCATCATACAGGCTGCATCACACGACTGCTCGGACGAAGCGCTCGAAGCGACGACCCGCTTGCTGTCGCTCAATCCCGAGTTTCAGACGGGGTGGGGCATCCGGCGGCAGATTCTGCTCGATGGACCGCTCAAAGACGCGTGTGTTGCCACTCATAAGCTGAGCAAGTTGACTCTAATCGACTGACGAGACGACGTTGTCCGCAGCGACGCGCCGACGCGGCAGCAGGTCCTCGAAGGCGACCTGCAGCTGACCAACAGCTCACTCAAGCTCAACCCGAAGAACTACAGCGTGTGGGAGCACCGCAAGTGGGTGCTCGAGACGATGCCGGACGCCGATTGGGGGATGGAGATCAAGATGGTCGAAATGTACCTCGAGAAGGACGGGCGGAACTGTGCGTCCGTTCAACTTGCCTGGTCTGCGCCGCAGAAAAGCATGTGCACTGACCTACGGGTTGTTGGGCACGCCCAGTCCACAGCTGGGATTATCGCCGCTATCTGATCTCGTCCATCCTTGACCTCGCCTCGTCTGCCACCCCGACTCCTCGCACCAAGCCTCTTCCCGCTCCGACAACCGAATCCGAACTCGCCTTTACGACGCGCAAGATCTCGGCCAACTTTAGCAACTTCAGCGCATGGCACTACCGCACAAAGCTGCTGGCGAAACTGTGGGAGGAGAAGGAGTGGGGACCGGAGGCGAAGGAGCGGGTCGACCGGGTTGAGCAGGGTGCGCCGTCTGCTGTTTCCTGCCCCGCTTCACTCGCTCACAATCTGTGTTTGCAGAATTTGAACTCGTGAAACAGGCCGTGTGGTCGGACCCGAACGATCAGAGCGCCTGGCTGTACCACCGATGGCTGGTAGGAGACGGTGCATTCCGCCTGCGCGGCTCATCGCGTACATCGCTGACAAGCTGTCTTATACAGGCACTGTACCGATCGTGCGGCGAGAAATCGCATGCATTGAGGAGCTGCTGGAGGAGGAGCCCGATAGCCGCTGTACGTTTCTCGCAAGCTCTCGCACAATACGCTGCTCACATCTGTCGTTACAGGGTGCCTCGACTCGCTCGTCTACTACAAGGGTCTTCTCGTCCGCCTGCTCGAGTCCGAAGGCGAGGCGACTCGGCAGGAACGCGACGAGCTGAACGTCGCGTGCGCCGAGATGCTCGACAAGCTGAAGGAGGTCGACCCGATGCGCAGGGCACGGTACGAGGATCTGCGTGCGCATACCTCCGTCGACTTGGCCTATACACAGGCGCTGACACATTGCGGTACTCGCAGGGTTGCGCATCATCCCGGCGCGGCGATAGTGTTTCCTGTTGTACATCCTTGTCTGTCCGCTCGCATCTGCATTTGACTCGACGTCGTTCGACCCCATCTCCGTCCTGTCGTTCGTCAGAGGGTTTGCGCGAGTCTAGCGTGGCCTCCTCCTGCTCTGCGGTGCCTCTTCCGCTCCGCACCTTTCGCTCGTCTCGGCATGGGTGCACTTGATTCCCGCTGCCATGACCCTATTTGCCTCTGACTGAAGTGCTAGTACCCGCGCTCGGCTCGTTCACAGGCCTCGCTCTCTGGCTCGCTCCCTCAGATCCGTCAACCTCGTCCGGTGCGTCTCGTCCACACGCTCGCCTGCAGCCGGCTAACGGCTAGAGGACAGACCTAGGCGGGCTCATCGACGACCTCGCGAAGCGGCACGACTGCCCGCGCTTCGGTCCTCACGTCACGCTCCTCTCGGGTCTCCCCACTTCCTCCCCGCTTCCTCCCATCCTCGCACGCCTCGAGCAAGCCATCCAGTCCTGGCGCACTGCATCTCATACGGCACCACTCGAGTTGCGCTTCACCCGCCTGGGCAGCAAAGCCGAGCAGGGCGTCTTCTTCCAGTACCTCTTCGCGCACATCCGCGACGACGAGCCGCTCCTGTCCCTGCGACGCGCCGTGCGCGAGGCGCTGCTGCCCGAAGAGGCAGCAGCCAAGGCGGACGACTACATGCCGCACCTGTCGCTCGCCTACGGTGTCGACACGCCCGACCGCCAGGCTGCGTTCCTCATGCGCTCGCTCGTCGATGAGCGCGAGGTGCGCGTGCTCGAGCAGACAGTGGGACAGGGCGAGGAGCGGTGTGAGATCCGCGGGCACGACGGGATGGACGTGAGCGAGGTGCAGATCTGGCGGTGCGAGGGGAGACCAGAGGAGTGGGCGCTGGTCGCGTCCGTGCCGCTATGAAGGATACACACCGACTTCATTTCCTTCGCGCGAGCGGGCCAGCATTCCGACTCTGTACCTTCTGCCGCTTGGAAGACCATGTCGCGTGCTTCTTCCGCGGATGCCCCGCGCTCTCCTGTCGCCTTCCTTGCCGACAGACGCTTCCTTCTGCTGGACCACTCCGAGGGTCCACGCGGTACTTGCTGTGCTGCATGGGCGTCGCTCACTGGTGGCGTGGCGTGCGCGAAGATCACCGAGAAGCAGCGAAGGCGGGTTGGCGCGTCTGGCGACGGACGAAATGGCTAGCACTGCTGCGCAAGGCACGCAGCTTGCGCTACTGGTGTGAGTCTCTCCGATGTCGCTCTCGCTGAAATGCGAGCTGACTTTGGGCCCTTCTCACAAGCAGACTGGTGGCTCCTCTTCGTCGCCTTTGTCGCCGTCGCCTCCCTCGCCGCCATCTTTCGCTCCGACATCCTAGCTTTTGTCAAACCCCGTCGGGAAGCGATCGTGGCGGCACGCTTCTCTTGGCTCGTACCTGTTGCCGTGCTCGTTGCCGTCGAGTTTCCACCGCTAGGAGGGCACGCCGTAACGGTCGTTGCGACAGGAGCAATCTGGGGCTTTGTACAGGGCATGCCAATCGCGCTGGGCGGGACGCTGCTTGGGGAGACGCTGTGCTTCCTGGCCTTCAGGACGTTTCTGCGCAAGCGAGCGGAGCGGTGCGTCCGAGTCTCTTCTCCTTGCGCGCTGAGTGGGCGCCTCATTGACCGCTGAGGCTTCCATTGAAACAACAGGGTCGAGAATGAGAACGCCGTCTATGCCTTGTTTGCCCGTTCTGTTCGCGGCGCAAATCTCTTTGAGTGGGTCCTGCGTGTCTCGAGCCTATGCTGCGAAGACACGGGAAAGGGCAATACCGCAACGGAATCGGCATCCTGACGGCGCTTTGAGACAGTCTCGTGTGCATGCGCCTTTCCGCGTTCCCCGGGCGCATCATCACGGCTGTGGCTGCGACAATCGGCGTTCAGTTCTGGGTCTACTTTCTGGCGCTGTGCGTCAATTTACCGTATCTGATGCTGCGGCCAAGTAGAACCAGCTAACCGGCAAGATTGCATGCAAGGCAGCTGCCTTGCCCTTCCCGAAGAACTGGTCTTCCTCTACGCCGGCGCGTTGTACACTAGCCAGGGCTCCGATTCTGTGAGTACCCTTCCCTGCTTATCCCTGCTTTTCCTCAAAGATGTTGTACTCAGAAGTGTGCGCCGCGCAGATACCTGTCATCTCAACTGTCGTCGTCGTTGTCGCCGGCTTGATGACTCTGCTCGCGCTTGACCTGGTCCTTCTGTTGGTCGAGCGTTCCCACCGTGTGCGAGGAGACCGAACTCATGACCGTTCACCCTCGCAGGCGGATCTGGCGTTACTGGCGCGCGCATCACGCTGCCGAACAAACCGAATGTTCTCCCCGGCCAGCTCGAACCGCAGCCTCTCTGGCCGAAACAGCGAGACCTGCCCGGTTCAAGCGTTCGGCGAGCATATCAAGCACTTCGGCAAGCTCGTCGGAATCGTCGGTGTGCAGCGAGTCGGATGAAGCCAGTCCAGACGAAGACACACGGAACGAAGTGGGAGACAAGAGACGAGTGTACACTCCTTCTCGTGCCCGTTGCGCCAGTACGTTGTTTCGATAGTTTTTTGTATTTCAAAGCAGAGTCTCGCTCCTGAGGGAGATGTCGAAGTCGACGACGCACACGCGCAACTCTCCCTCCTTCCGCTCACAGCTGTCCTTCAACCGTCAGCACATGACAGCATGGTGAAAGCGACACGAGGTGTGCTGCTCGATGTCACCTTCTCGAATTACTTCTGACCTCTGTCGACTCGCGCAGGCGTGCTCGTGACTTGGTGTGCCCGACCGCCCCACCTCACCTCGAGGCGCTGGTCCTGACCCGCCCTCATCTCGCAGCGATCCCGCAGTCAAGCAGATCCTGCTGCAGCTCGACGAGGAGAACCGTTCGAACCGGCGCTTCGTGATTGCCGACCTCGACGAGACGCATGTCCTCATCTCTCCCGAGGCAGTCGAGCGGGTGAAAGACGTGCACTCCCGCCTCTTGCGCCCCTTTGACCGCAAGACTGACTCAGTTGTGTGCAGGACCTCGAGCTCGCGCTCGAAGCGAACCACTGGAACCCGCTGCAAGCCGAGGAGGAGTAGCTCCTTGTCCTCTCCAAGTTGTAGTCTCGCCTTCTTCCGCTTGTTGTATCCACTCGCGCATTCTCTTACGGACTCTGCTGCCATGGGAATCGGCCCAGAGCTCCCTCCGCACCTCACTCGTGCCCGCGAACCCTCTCCCGGCCCGTCTGCGTCCTCATCAGTCGGCCCCGCACCTCCTCCTCCTCGAGCCGACGACAGCGACGACGATGACTACGGCCCTGCGCTCCCGCCCGAGCTAGCTGCCGAGCGCGTGTCCAAGGGCCCCGTCGCTGGACCGTCGCTGCCCGAGGGAGTCGCTGGCCCGTCTCGCCCTCCCGCAGCGGCGGCTGCAGGGCCACAACTCCCGCCACACCTCGCTCAGGCCCGCGCAGGACCTTCCGTCGGTCCTGCTCTCCCGCCAGGGTACAGCTCGCGGCGGGCGTACGACGACGAGGACGACGACGACGATGCAGTTGGGCCGATGCCGCTCCCGGCGGGGTACACGGTCGACGACAACGAGGGCGCGCGGCAGTTCCGCGAGCGCGAGGAGCGCGAGAAGGAGCAGGCCAAGCGGGACAAGGAGGACCAGAAGGTCAAGCGCGAGGAGTGGATGCTCGTCCCGCCCAAGGAGATGGACTTGCTTAGCTGTGCGTCTGCGTTCGGCTCTTGCTCAACTGGTCTGCGCTTCTCCTGCGCACCACGACAGCTGACAGATTCATCTTGTGGACGCCAGCGATCGACACGACCAAGCTCAAGTCTCGCGGCTTCGCCACGGGCAAGGCCGCCCAGTCCGCCTCTGCAGCCAAGTCGGGCCCGTCGACGCTCTGGACCGAGACCCCCGCCGAGCGCCAGCAGCGCCTCGAGGACGAGATGCTCGGGCGCAAACGCAAGGCCGAGAACGCCCCCGTCGAGGACGAGTCGGACGATGCGCGGCGCAAGCGGCTGCGCGACCTGCAGTTGCGCGCAGAGGTCGAGCGACACAACGTGCGTCCTTTTTCGTTCTCTGCTTGTGCTATGGTGCTCCTCGCTGTGTAGCACAATCCGCACGCCTGTCTGGCCCGCAGATGCTCCAGGATCTGACGCTCCGCTCCCCGTTCGCAGGCTTCCGCCCGGTCCGAATCTCTGGTGGACAAGCACACCAAAGACCTCAAGTCCAAGCCCAAGAACGCCGACGACGAGCGCGCGCCGACCCAGATCTGGGACCGCGACAGCATGATGGGCGTCGGCGGGCGACTGATGGACGACGGCCAGCGCGCCAACGCCATCAAGAACGCCAAGGGGCTCGGAGGGCGCTTCTCGGGCGGCTCGTTCATGTAGCTTGAGCGAGCAAGTTCGGGCGGGCGGCGTGTATTACGTTTTGGTGCGAGCGAGCTACAGATGTCGTTCGTGACAGGCATGCTGGGCGGTCAGCTAGAGGGAGAGAGAGCTTGAGGGTTTTGAGGGGGGTGCAAGAGTAGACAAGCGAATGAGAGGACATCAACAGGGCGGAGACAGGCAGGGGGAATGTACGGTACTGATGCGAGACAGACTGGGAAGAGGATGAACATGCGTAGTCAACGAGGAGACTGGAAAGACGAAGTTGTGTACTGTCGGGCGAGGAGACCGGAGCGAGTAGTCTAGCGGAGGGGGCCAGCAACCTCACCAAGCAGGCGTTTTCTGCGGCGTCCTCCCGCGTCGCGATGAGCCTCCCGCGCGAGGCTTCGCCGCCTCATTCGCCGCCGCGCGGCGCTTCCACGCCTCGATGAGGACCTTGACGAGCGTCGACAGCAGCGCCAGGAGGACCGACGGGATGAGCACGGCGAGGTGCGGCCGGGGCGGGAGCGCCGACGGGCCGCTCATCGTCGGCGTCGACCTGGGGCCGCTCGCGCTCCCGCTCGCCTGGCGCGAGCGCTGCGGCGAAGCGGCGCGCGAGCGGTGCGGCGTCGAGTTGGGCACCTCGAACGGGAGGGCGTCGTCGTCGGTGCGCCAGCCCGGGTCCATCGTGTCCTCGGGCGTGCAAGGGGCGGGAGGAGTAGGCGAGGGCGAAGGCGACGGAGTGTCGACGGGGGTGAAGGCGGTGTGCGAGCGGAAGAACGAGCGGCGGCGCTTCGTTGGCGAAGCCGTGCTCGATCCCTCTGCTTGCGCGCTCGTCGTGCGAGAGCGCTTCGCCCTGCCGCTTCCGCTGCTCGGCAGCGCCTCCTCCTCGGGCTTGAGTCCTCCCGCACCGAGTTGCTCCGCTCCGATGCTGGCTTCGCGCGTGATCCGCGTCGAGCTCGCGGCGCGGACAGCGATGTCGAGCGCGCCGCGCGCGTTCCCGATCATGCGCTCGACGCCAACGCGCACGCCCTCGATGCTGCCGCCGATGCGGCGCTGGACGTAGCCCATGCGGCGGGTGCAGTCATCGTAGAAGGTAAGGCTGAACGAGGCGGCAAGGACGGCTGTGATGGTCGCCGCGCCTACAGCCGCGACGACGAAGAGCGCAAAGGCGTTGACGAGCGGCTGTAGGTACGGCACGGAGGAGGAGCTCGAGATGAAGTCGAAGTCGTCTTTTGGCGGACTCAGTGGGGGCTGGCGGCGCTGTACAATGAGGCTAGAGGCGGTCGACGAGCGGCGGAAGAAGGGAGACGAAGTTGCAGGGCCGATCGAGGTCGCCGACGCAGCGCGCCAGCGTGACCCCGTCGAAGGCTTGCTCGACGAGTGGAATGATTCGGACTTGGTGGCGGAACGGCGATACGAGCGACTCTTTGACAGCGAGGAACGGCGAGGCATTCCCGCAGGGGAGCGCGTCCTCGACGTTGCGGCCGACGGTGACCGCGCTCGTGACACCGAGCGCGCGGGAGAGAGCGCACTCCTGGGCGTCCGAGCAGCGGGAGACGCGGCAGGCGAGGCGGTGTCGTAGCGACTTTCGTCGAAGAGCTGGTCGATCGAAGGGAGCGACAGGCGGACATGGCGCCGCTCCGTCTTGCGCGAGACGGTCGTCAGAACGGACGCATGCGATGAGATACGCTTGCCCTCGGCGCGGCTCGGCGTGGCGGTACGGGACGAGCTGCAGCCTGCCGAAGTCGACGGTTCCCACGGCTGCCCGCACTCGTCGAGGTCCCGCATGGGCGAGAACACATTCGCGGATCTTGGCGCTGTGCGATCGTCCATCACGACGTCGCCAGTGTCTTCGTAGCGGGTCTTGCCTCCCGCGCGTCTGCGCCTGCTACCGCCCGTACCACCCGACTCGGAGTAAGGCGACAAAGGGGAGTCGGCGAGGCCCCCCTCGACGAGGCCCGACCGGATCGGGCTGATCCGTGGGAGGTTCTGGGCGGAGTGCGAGGACTCGGGCGAGCCCGGAGCGGTTGCGGGCTGCGAGGGAGGCGGCGTCGGGTTGGGCGTGAGAGGGTGCGACGACGACTTGTGTGCGCGAGACGCGGGCTTGCGGGGCGACGCAGAGGTGGACACTTGCGGCTGTTCGTGCTCGTACGGCGACCACGGCGGCATGGCTGCTGCGGTGTCAGCGGGAGGAGGCGAGCAGGTTCAGCTCGCAGCACGGGGAAGCGAGGGTCGAGCGACGGCAGCACCGCGGGGCGAGCAGTGCGCACCTGTGTGGGTCCGAGTGCACCTCTACGGTGCTTTTGGGGCAGCGCCTGCGCTCGCTCGGAGGAGAGAGCGGGACGACGGCGAAGGGGAGGCACACGAAGCACGCGCATCTTCCAGGAGCCAACGTCTGCCCGCACTCGAGCCCGAACAGACGCTCCAGGATGCCCGCACCTTCGCTCCGTCTTGTGTGCAATGGCGTCAAGCCCTCAGGCCCGGCGGGCACTTGGCCGCAAGACAACGCCCACCGCTCGTCTTTCGCCTGAAAGACGCCCGACCATCCTTTCCTCGCGGCTCTCGTTCTCATCCGCCCACTCGACAGCGCAGGGGTCCAACAGGTTACATAGGGAAAAGTACAGAGTCCTACCGAGCAGGCGCAGCAAGTAGAGTCACCGTTCACCGGCGCTAGTAAGCCCGCTCAACCTTTCTCCGCGCGGAAGCCGGCGGTCCCGTCTGCTGGAGCACCTCGAGGATGCCCGGGTACACCTCCTTGATGGCCGTGTGCGCCCAGATAGGGTCTTGGTGCTCTGTGTGTGCGCAGACGAGCCCAGCAAGCGGGACCGTCAGTCCGAGTCGAGACAAGCACAGGGCAGTGCCGGGGCGCACCGTAGTTCTCCAGGGCAACGGCCTTGACCAGGCGTACGTGCGGCTCGTGACTCCGGATGCGCTCGACGAGCGGCTTGCCCAGGACGAGCGTGTCGAGGGTGCCGTAGAAGATTGCGAGCGGTGGCATGGACGGCGGGAACCATGGCTCGGTCGTTGTCGTGTCAAAGACGCAGTTCTTGTAGCTGAAGATGCTCATGTCTGGCGAGGTGCAAAGCGTCAGTCTAGGCAATCGAGCAATGGGCGGACGAGCGGCGAGCCAGAGGAGGCCGAGGCAGCGAGACGCACAGTCTGCGGGCAAGCAGTAATCCAGTCAGTGCACTGCTCAAAAGTCGGTAAAAGGAACGCAACCTGAGACGTACAGAAGAGCAATTCCGAGCTGTTTGGCACCGCAACAGTGCGGAAGAACTTCGGGACCTGACGCTTGAGCCTGCTCGATCCGTCTCAGTCAGTTCCACTCTTCCCCGGGTCGATGAAGACATAAGCTTACCAGTTGTGATCGTGGAAGCCAAAGATGAACGCGAAGACCGGATTGGCGAGGTGTCCGAAGAGCCAGCCGGGGAGGTACCGCTGGAAGAGCGAGATGGCCGGGATGAACTCGCGCACTGTCGCCCTCTCCCTCGTCAGTCTGCGAGCTTGTCTTTGAACATGCGGATAGGAGACGCACCACCAAAGACAAGGCTCCACACCTTGCGCGACTTGGCGAAGCGGCGCATGAGCGAGAAGGGGAAGTGCCGCAAGCACGGACCGGCATAGACGGCCGGTGCGAGCGAGATGAAGCACGACAGCTTGTTGCCGAGGTCGGGGCGGACGCCGCGTGAGAGGGCAATGTACACTGAAAGGACGAGAGTCAGCGGAGGGACAGACGACGATAAGGCGAGGCGGAGCGGATGCACTAGTTCCACAGCCTTGCGAGTGTCCGATGTAGGCGGGCTTCAGGGACGGGTCAGTCGATGATCCGCAAGGTAGAAAGCAAGGCATAGCTGCGCACCTTGAGACCCGTCTTCTTTCCGACATAGTCGACAATGGCGGGCAGGTCGTACATTGCGATGTCCTTCACCTGTAAGGTGCATCGCGGTGTCAGTCGTGCTCAGTCGACGACAGGGAAGACGGGCAACGCACGCCCCAGGCCCAGTATCGCGGGTCGGAACGGGGCCACTGCATGTCGCAGAGTTGGACACGTCGGGAGCCGCGTCAGCAGGCCTTGCAAGTTTGTATACGATAAGCATGAAAGTGCGAACCGTGCGGTGCGGCATGCGGATGTTTGTACGGATGTTCGAGCAGTAGACATCGTAGCCCTGCTCAAGCAACCAGAACGCGAGCGAGCGCTCCTCGTTGACCACTGCGCAGAACAGGCGAATTAGCCAGGTACTCGACACAGCTTCGAGCCGTACGCACTGAAGGTGACCGAGTTGGACAAGATGCCGTGCTGGAGGATGACGGGCGGACCGGGCTTCTCGCGCTTGGGATCGCTGAGGTGGTGCACACGCAGCACGAACCCGTCCTCCGTCTCGACATCAACGTCCTCGCAGCGCCAGCCCCAATACTCGGCGTAGTACGCCGCACGCGCAGAGTAGCGCTCGCCCGAGACCCGCTCGGCGTACTCGCGCTCGACGCGCGCGCGTGGCGGACCCTTGTGGAACGGGTTGACCTTGTGCCAACCGGCGGTGAAGAGCGACAGCCCGACGACAAGGAAGAACGCTAGCGATGTGCCGATCGCCGATGCGAGCTGAAAGCCGGCTAGCACGCAGCGGCGGTAGAAGGTCTGGGTCGGGTAGTTCGGGCGCGGCAGCTCGTGAACAAAGCACCGGTCGTCTGTCGTCGCAGCAAAGTTGTTGGACCTTGCGAACCAGTCGTGTGCGCCAGAAGCCGCAGAAGCCGCAGGCGCGTAGCGCAGCTGATCCACATTCCGCCTGGAGGCGAAGGGATCATCCCTGGTCGACAGGCGCGTGTCAGGTTCGACAGCCGGCCCACGAGCCACTGGAAGTACTCACGTATCCGCATGATCCTCCGGCCGACCGTATGCCCTTCCTACGTCGCCGGATTCAGTGTCGTGAACAGGAGCACCGAAAGGCGATGAGCGAGTAAGATACTGCAAAACCGCTTTACCGTCAGCTCCAGGACTATGGAATAGTCGGATAGCATCAACGCACCCCGTCGTCTTGCCCATCCTCATCCTTTACGTGCCAGTCTCCGACCAAAGTGCCCAAAGGACGATCGTGGTTGTCCTGCGCAGCGCGCTCCAAGTCGCCGGTGCTCAAATCTTGCCAGTTCTTCTCATCTCGCATGCCCCGAGTGTTACCGCCCGACTCGTGCGCGCTGGGCAAGAAAAGTCGAGGTCAGCGAGCCGAAGTGGGGATCGGCGAACAGAAGGCAGTGGTCGGAGCGCACGCGTCCGGGTGCGCTGAGTGGTCGACATGTGCCGTCCTCCGGCTGTAGTCCTTGTAGTTGTCGCCCATACGCGCTCTGGCCTCCAGCAGGCAGGTTGTGGAGGAGGGGAAGGTGAAGTGCACGGTCGCCGTGCTGCCCGACCAGACCGGAATAGCTAACGGCGACCTCAAGAGTGGTTCATTTGGAGCCTCGCGGGCTTCTGCGCAGGCCGTCGTTCGGATGTACCTCTAACGAGTCTTGAAAGCAGTGACCGGAGTGCGCGACTCGTCGTGAGCGCGCTCGAAGCTCGGGGCACGGCAAAAGGGCGATCTGCCCATTTCGCCGAGGTAGCCTTTGGTCCGAGACAAGCGGCGCGCATGGGCATCAGAAGCAGGACGCAGAGACGGAGCCGGGTTGCCAAGCAGGAGAAAGCGGAGGAGCCGAGCCTGTTGCGGCGAGACAAGCGGGCCACTTAAGCAACCATTACAGATGCGATGCTACTCATACTCCGGTTCCGTTTACGCCCTTCACAGCTCGCCCTTGACCTTGTTGACGACGCCGCTCGCCGTATCCTCGAGAATGTCGATCAGGCCGTGCGGCTCGCCGACCTTCCACCGCGCAACGAGGACAACGAGGCCAATCGAGCAGATGAGAACGGCAAGGTCGTTGAGGCAGGTTGAAAAGAGGTCAAAGTAGCGGACACCTGTCTGGATGGCGAGTCCCAGCTGCGGCGAGAACTGCGATAGGAGCGGGAGGACCGAGTTGAGGATCCCGGGAGGTGCAGGGCGGTTCTGTAGATATCCCGGCGAGGTCAATGGTCTGCGGATACGCAAGCCCCATCGTGGTAACGCACGCGAACGAGGAAGAGGCGCGTGGTCTGCAGCACGAGCTCGACGCTGACGAACATCCAGAGGAGAGGCTGTAGGCGTGGAACGAGGTGAGCCGGGTGTCATCGCTTGACAGGACAAACTGCGGACGCACCACTTGCGCAAGCGAGTGAATGCCAATCTTCTGCAGCACAGCCGTCTCCTGCGGGCGGTGGTCGAGGAGGACGGACCACGCCTTCCAGTCGATGCCGACGTCGGACCCGTTCCACCCGTAGGCGGTCATTCGCTTGGCGGGCTCGTACACGAAGACGGCGTAGACGGCAAGGCCGACCATGGCGACAAGGTGGACGAGCGGGAAGACGCGGTCGAGGAACGTCTTTGGTGCCGGAGGGAAGGGCGAGGTGGGCGGCTGCATGAAGGGGTTGCCCGGCGGTGCGCCGCCTGCGCCCGCTGCTCCTGCGCCTGCACCAGCTCCTGCGCCGCCTGCCCCGGCCATCATCTGCTGCATCATCTGGGCGAACATGTAGTCTGCCCCTCCTCCGCCGGGCTGGCCGCCAAGTGCGGCGAACGGGTTCTGCGCGCCCGCCGGACCTGCCCCGCCGGTGCTTGCGAGGAGCGAGAGCGGGTTCTGCGCGGCCAGGTCGACCTCGGCGGGATCGTCGTTGACATCAGCCAGCGAAGTCGGCGGAGCGGGATTGACGTTGGCGGGACGAGGAGGGATGCCGCCGGTCGCTGTGAGCAAAGCAGTCAGTCCTGTACAGCCCCACGATGCACGCTCGAAGCTCCACAAAGCGACGACGCACACTCGGACACGATGCGGCCCTCGCCCTTTGCAGCGCCCGTAATCTTGGCCAGGCGCTCGTTGCTCTTTGCGAGCAGCTTGGCTTGGCGAGCAGCAGCCTTCTCGCGCCGCGCGGCAGCAGCAGCGTCTTCCGACATGCTTAAGATGGGGAGGATGAGGTCAAGAGCGGAAGAGGTGATCGTCAGGTAGTCGAGGACATTGCTGTTCACTCTGCGTAGATGTGCCTTGGCATTACTGAAGCAAGCGCATGCTGTTCCGTGCTTGAACGAAACAGCTTGATATCCATGCGACAACGAGGAACGACGACTACTCGACAACAACGACCCACTCTGCAAGACCCTCCTCTACAACTCGACGACCTGGCCTGCCTTGTACGGGTGAATAAGAAGCTCACTGAACCTGTAGAGAGGCAAGCGGGACCGTCGTGAGCGCATAAACTCGAAAGGGGCCGAGGCATCAACGTACTTCTTCAGGCTCTCCGTCCCGCGGACCTCCTGGCTGAGCAGCGGCATCTTGACGATGTGGAAATCCTGCTCGTCGCGCGAGTGTGAGCTCGTGCGAGGGCATAAGGCCGGAACAAACGGGATGCTCACCTCGCCGTACAGCTCGTACGCCTCCTTCAGGTACTTCTGCTGCTGCTTCCATCGGACCTGGCAGTGCTTGCACGACGAGTCTGCGCATCGTGACTCGTCAGTAAGAGTAGGAGGTAGCTCCGACCGGAGGCGAAGCGCACCGTCATCCGGGTAGAGAAGCTGGTTGACCACAATGTCGTGCACGTCGATCTGGTACTGCGTGAGCTCCTGGATAAGGCGCTCCGTCTCGTAGAGCGACAAGAACTCCGAAACTGCGCGGGAGATAGAGGATGAGAGCAAGTCGACAAGCAGTGGCCGGGCAAGACGCACTCATGACGGGGACAAAGGTCGTCAAGTCCTGCAAAGACGAGCAGATCAGCAACTTGATCGACGTAGATTACCCCAGAGGCCCAACGTCTACACGTCGTGACCCGGACGTCACAGTCGAGTCGCGTTGCGATACTCACCGAGTTCTTGAACTGCGCGTTGACCTCCGTCACGACCTCGCGCATGCTCTCGAGCTTCTCAAACATCTCACCCGTGTTGAGCCCGCCGCCCATCATCGAGCCAATCTGCACGCCAGTAGGAAAGTAAGTCAGAAGCTGCGCACGCACCGGCACAGCCATCGCATTTCCGCAAACTTCTGCGCACCTGGTTGAGCATCGGCCCGAAGCGCCCCGACAGCCCGCTGAGCTTGCCAAGCGCCTTCTCAAGCACCGAAGGGAACGAGAGGAAGCGCAGGGTGTGGCCCGTCGGCGCCGTGTCGAACACAATGACCGAGAACTGCATCGCCTTGACGTGCCTGCGCGTTCTCAGAGCGTCAGTGCTGGTAAAAAAGGAGGTGGCTGGATTGTGCGCACTTCATGACCTCGGCAAAGCCCATCGCCTCGTCGATACCAGGGATGGCGAACGCCAGGTCCTGCATCATGCCGTTCATGCCGCTGTCCTCGCCTGCGCACCCTCCTCGATATCAGCTCTCGCGTCGCCCGGAAGGAAGGACAAGTAGAGCGCACCCGACTCGACCATGTCCTGCATGCTCGCGCTCGGGTCGATCTCCATCGCAAAGAGGTTGTCAAACCCATTGACCTTGCTCGCCTCCTTGCCAAACTTTTGCGAGAACGCGTCCGAGAGGTTGTGCGCCGGGTCGGTCGAGCTGTCCTCGTCACAGGGCACCCGTCCACCGCGTCAGGAGAGGGGAGGGCGCGGGCAGAGGTGGGGGTCACGCACATGAGGAGGACCGATTCGCGCACTTTGGCGAGCTGCACGGCGAGACTGCACGACGTGGTCGTCTTGCCGACACCACCTGGGAGCGCACACGTCTGCGTTAGCCTCCACGCGGTCCGAGAGGCGCGGCAGAAGCGACGGGACTTGCCCTTTCCTCCGACAAAGATCCACCGGAGCGACTCCTGGTCTAAGATGTTCTGGAGCGTGGGCTCGAGCGAGTCGCCCTCGGGCTCTGCGCATACGAACTTGGCAGCCATTCTGAGCTGATTTGAGAGGCGGCGGGAAGGGAGGCGACGAGGAGCGGCCGCGCCGGCGACTCGAGGCGATCTCGACACGTGCCCGCTATCATGCTTGCATGTTCCAGTGCTTTCCAGATGACCGTGGCATCGTCGCAGAGGAGCCCTTCGAGGATGCGGATCGGAACGACAAGGATTGCGACCATTCGAGGAGAGGGGGAGAACAACTACGACAGCTGTGGTGAGGCGCGAGACGGCCAGAGGCAGGCGTGCATACATAGTGATAACGACCGGTAACCATACGAAGGAGTGCGAAGGACGGACTGCAGGCGATAAATCAGACGAAGAGGGAGTGGAAGCGAGGTTCAAAACCGGCCGTAGGCCATCGACGGGTCGCCGAACGCGCCCGGCAGCATGTCGAGCACGTCATCCGCGTCCCGGTGCGCGCAGTACTGGGCGCGATCATGCTCGTCGTCGTCCTGTGCGGAAGAAGTGGCGCCGGTGCACTCGTCTTCGAGGTCGGCCGACGACGCGGGCGTGTCGTCGCCCGAGAGGAAGTACGAGTCGTGCGAGCGCGACGACGAGCGCGAAGAGGACGAGCGCACGCGCCACGAGTCGACGAGCGAGGCCGACGAGGACAAGGGGAGGTGCGTCGCCGAGATGGGCGGCGTCTGCGTCGCGACGTAGAGCTCGTGCAGCGAGGTCGACGACTTGTGCGACGACGCGAGGGCAAGATTCGACGACCGGCGAGACCGCGACAGGGGTGGTCGGCGTGACAAGCCTTCGGCCGCATCGCGCGCAGTCATGCTCGACGAGGCCGACAGCATCGCAGGTGTCGTCACGCCACTCGAGGGCGGGAGGGACTCGATCGACGCGGCGTTGACGAGACGGCGCGAGCCTGTCGAGGCCGTCGAGCCGATCGAGCGACGCTTGTCGGGCGTCTCGGGCTGCTCGGTGATGCGGCTCAAGTTCGGATGCGACGCCGACGTCGGCAGGTGCTCCGCCTCGGACAGGCCAGGCGAGACGAGCGGCGCTCGCCCGGGCACCACATCCTCCGAAACGCTGCGCTCGACTGCCGGGCGCGATACGGGTCGGCCGATCACCTCGAAGCCGCGCGCCTCCGCCTCCTCGAATCCCGGCGTGAGCGGCGGGTCAATGCTGATCATGCTCGATGGCCGGGAGCTGGACCCCAATTTACCCTTTCCAAGCTTGAGGGCACGCGTCCAGACACTGCCCGACGCCGATCCGGTTGGCGAGGGCGGCACGGGCGACGAAGGGCCGGCGTTCAAGCTGAAGCGGTTGCGCACCGCCTTCGGGGACAAGCGCGCTACGCGCTCGTTGTCGGCGAGGTACAGACTCTCGCTCGACGACACTGTCGAATTACGCTTCTTGCGCTCGACCGGAGGCAGCGTCTCGCGCCGGATACCAGCAGGGAAGGCGCTGAGAGGCGAGGGCGAGTCCTGACGAGATGGCGAGACCTCGGGGTGCTCGTAAGCGAGCGGCGAGCTGACGAAGGACGACGTGGAAGAGCGCCAACTGTGCCGACGCGCAGGTTGCACAGGACGTGGCGAAGAAGCGGGAAGAGAGGCGGAAAGTCCGGGCGCAGCATCTTCGACCGAGGGGTTCGTCGCGTCGTTGAACGGCCGGAGAAGGTACTCGTCGTCGGTGCGAAGTGTGATCTTGGGCGGCGCGTTCTTGCGCAGCTTGCGCGGCGCACGGTTCTCCTTGACCGTCTCGTTGCGCGACAACGCCGCGGCGGCCACGCCCGCCACAAAGTCCGACGGCGCAGGGGTTGCCGACGTAGAGGCGATGGGCGCGAGCGGGACATCGCCCGTGCTCTTTGCGCGCGGCGAAGCCTTCGGACGGACTGTCGACTTGCGCACGAGGTTGAAGGGATTGAGGCGAGGCGCGAGGGAGGACGGGCTTGCGAGCGGTTCCGCGATGCTCTGGTCCGAGAGTGGGTAGATGGCGACAGAGTGGCGGTGCTGAGGCTCGCTCGGACGGCGAGGAGGAGAAGGTGTGGTTTCGGCGTCGCACGAGGGAGACGGCGAGGGAGGAACAGCCGACGTGGGTGAAGGTGCCGGATTCAGGAGGCGATACTCGGCGAGTAGGCGGGCGGATGTCGACAAGTCAAACAGGCCGAAACGCTGCACGATGCGGGCAAAACAACGAGATGTCAACAGGTCATCTTGACTGAACAGAGGCGGGACGAACGCACGTTGAGCTCGTCGAGGGTCGGAATGGCGCCGTGAACGTCGTCGAGCATCTCGCGGAAGACGGGCGTCCTGGGTTCGACAGGACTGGCGATGCTTGCTGCGCCCGTGACCGCGACCACCGCGCCGGTCTCCTTTTCCGACACCTCCGCGTCGGAGGCGTGGTCCTCGACGGGCAGCACGAGTGCAGGTGTCGACACGCAGGCAGCCATGGCGGTCAGGCGAGAAGCGAGAGGGGGCGAGGGGCGGCGCGGAAGGGGCGGCAACAATGAGCGAGGGGCCGGGGAACACAGCTCGCCGGGCGGTGCGTGCGCCGGCGTGGCGGAGGAGGCAGTCGCGGCAGTTGTGCTTGTGCGGTGCTACGCCGTCTCGCTCTGCTCGAAGGAGTCGCGGATGCGGCGAGGCGAGGAGTTGCGAGGTTCCGGGAGACGTGAGGAGCGCGCTGCGCGTATTTGGAGAGGCAGGAATAGCGCCGCGCGTCGACGGCTCGTGCAGGCTCAGTCGCGTGCAGGTGCGCGCACACAGTGCAGGCAGCAGCAGGAGCGACGCGTCCTGCCACTCTCGAGGCTGCGGATTTCGAGGGTGCCCCCGCTTCGTCCCCCCTTCTTCACCCCGCTCTCCGGCCTCCTTGCCGAAACAGGCCGCAGCGATCGGGCCACGTCGCTGCGCCTCAGAAATGAAACCACGGAAACTCTGTCGCAATTCCCCTTCCCCTGGCTGCGCTTCCGACCCGTTCGCAAGGGCATCCTTTTGGTGGCAAAGTGTCCATGGCAGCATACCAAACGAGTGCATGAGAAGGGCAGGGCATAAAAGAGAGACGTGTCGCGCCAGGCATACATGTGATAGAGAATTGCGAAAGAGAGGGTGCGCGGCGAACAAGGTCAAGGAGACAGGCGCGCGCTCACGCCCGCATCGGCACTGCGCGCTTCTTGTGCATCAACCGCGCCGTCGCCGTCGTCGTCGCCGTCGTCGAAGTCGCCGTGAGCGTCTGCCCCTGCGCCGACGACCGCGCCGAGACCTCGGCCGTCCACGCGGGCACGTCGCCCGAGTTGTACGGCGCGACGTTGCTCGGCGCCGTGCCGCACGACGAGTCGAGGTCGGAAGCGACTGACTGCAGGAACGACTGTGTGCCCTCGAGCGACGTTGTCTGAGCGCCGCCGTAGTCGGACGGCTTGGGGATCACGGACGAGCTGTTCTGCAGGAGCGTGACTGGGAGGGGACGGAATCACCGGGTCAGACTCGCTCGTTTCGTAATGAACCGCAAGCAGACGCACCGAAGGAGTACTGGCTGTAGTCAAGGCCGTTCATGAGGTCCTGCGCGCTCGTCTCGAGGCGCCACGACCAGTACATCGAGCCCGCCGACCAGGCCCAGGTGACGAGCTGCTGCTCGTAGAACTCCTTCTCGAAGTCCTGCGTCTTGACACCGGTGTAGATCTGCGTTCGCCAGAGCGGGGCACGAAGTAGCCGAGCAGATCAGATGGCGCGATTCGCTACTCGAGCGGAACGGTGAGAACGCACCGACCACTCGTTGATGCAGATAGGGATCGGGTAGCCGAGGTAGCGGTCCGCAGCGCTGCAGACCTGCTGAAGGATGTTGTCGGCATCGGTCTGCGGCGGGAAGTTGCCCCTGCGATCGCAAGTCAAGAAGGTCAGCGTGACGGAGCGAACGAGACGCCGAAAAGCATTACGAACGGGTAAGGGTGCTGCGCGGGTATAGTCGGGTCAGCGTCGAACCGGAGAGCGAGCACACAGGGCACAACTCACGTCGACCATGACCATCGAAGGCGGCTGAGTCGCGTGCGCGGCCGCGAACGACTGCCAGTACGTAAGGTTCGTGTATCCATTGTGGAGGAAGGTCGCGACGGGCCACGCCGAGCTCTGGATGGTCGCGTAAGAGCGCTCATAGTAGTTCTCGAGCTGCTGAATCTGGTCGTCGGTGTACGGCCGCGGCTCGTTGATCACCTCGATGCCCGAGACGACCGAGCGGTAAGGCGTCTGCGCGAGCCACTCAGTCGCGGCCTTGACCATCTCGTCCGAGCGGAGCTGGTTCGGCGTCTCGGTGTCGGCAGAGCCGCCGAACCACGACGGGTTCTCGGTGAGGTGGCCGGACGACTGCTCGCCGTTCTGTGTAGCGAGACGGAGTCAGCTACGGTGCCGTACAAGCGAGGTTTCTGCTCTATCGAGGAAAGCAAATAACAGGACCATAGAGGGGAACGCAAAGCTCACCTGACTGCCGGGGAGGCCGTGGAAGTCAAGGAGGGCATACATGCCGCGGTTGTAGGCGTAGCCGAGGACGCGTTCGATTTGAGCCTGGTACGCCGCCTGGTCGTTCAAGTACGGCTCATCGCCCGTGGTCGAAATAAAGGCCCAGAAGGGGACGGGCACGCGGACGTGGTTGATGCCGTACTCGTGCATCGTGTCAAAGTCGTCCTCGGTGACCCAGGTCTCCCAGTGCTGCGAAAGCGCCGTGCGCAGGCGGTCCTGTCCGAGGATCTCGCTCATGGACCACTCATCCAGCGCAGTTGCGCCGGAACCGGGCTGGACAGCGTTGACGGTCTCGTTGAACCAGTCTGGACAAGGGATCGTAGTCAGTTTCGACCGTCTCCTCGGCCCGATTGAGGAGTTCTCGTGCCGAGAGACGTACCAGGTGCCATCCACTGCGTTGCGGAGAGCGCGAGCGGGACGAAGCAGTAAGCGCAAAGAGATTAGCCCTCGCTCGACACAACGTAGGCAACTGTTGTCGCGCACCTTCTCGAGCTGCAGCCAGTTGCCTGCGCGCAATTCATATCGTCAGTACGAACACGCCGGCCCGAAGCGCAGCAGAGAGGACGCACCCAGGCAGACGCCGACGGACTTGTTCGTGCCCCAGTTCCAGGCGGGGAGGTCGACAATCTGCACGAGCGGGCCCGCTGCAGTCGACGACGCGGCGGCACTGCTCGACGTCGCCGTGCCGCTGCTGCTGCTGCTGGCGGCACGCGAGGCAGAGCCGGACGCGGAGGACCCGCCGCTGTTCGAGTCTGCGGCCCTCACGTTGCCGCTGTTTGCGTCGTCATTGTCGTTGACGGCGCGCGAGCCGAGAACACCGCCGAGGACGGCTGCGAGGATGACGCAGATGGCGGCGGTGATGCCGCCGATCCACCACCAGGTGCGGCGGGAAGAGCGAGCGACCATGTGCGAGGTGGCGAAGGACGAGCGGACGGGCGGGTGCGGGGCGGGCTTCTCTCCCTCGTGGAGGTAGTCTGCCGAGCTCTGCTGGGCGTAACTGGGTGCGCGTACGAGCAAAGGGGAGCGCAGGAGCGTGAGCTTCGATCCCGCTCAGACTTTCCCCGCGTTTGCGCGTTTGGGCTGGGCTGCGCAGTCTCGACTGCCCCGTTTCTCACACTCGCGAGCTGAACGCGGGAACTGCACGTACGAGTTGCTCGACGCGCCGTACACGCCAGGCATCGTCGTCAGTCGCGTCTGTCTGTGCGACTTGACGAGGCTCGCGTCGCGTCGGTGCTATGCTGTCGCTTGTCGCAGGCGGGTGCTGCAATGCTGCTGGCGTTGCAAGGCGGTCTGAGGAGCGGGTGACACGTTCAGAAGAAGGTTGGCGCAGGCCAAGCAGTGCAGCAGGGTCGGCGCCCTCTGTTTGTCGCGCGCCCTCCCGGAGCTTCAGCGCGTGCCCGGCGACCTCTTCTCGATCAAAGCGCGTCTTGCGCGTCGCCCTTGCTCGTTGACCAGCCACACTTGCCGAGGAACACGCGCACGGAGGCGCTGCTGCATCTCGGTAATGCACTCTGCGCGATGCACAACGCGGAAGGGACGAGGGCCAGGCTTGTTCTGGTCGCTTTTTCGAAATCTGTAATATTTGCTGCTCGCGCAGAGCGCCCAGGTCGCGTTCCTCCGCTATGACGGCGATCCCGTGCATCTGGCGGTTTGCAGTCGCCCGCACCCCCTGGCCTTCCCAACTTGCTCCCGCTCCGTTCTCGCTCACTCGATATCTGGGGCGTGCACCGACGCCCACGTGCCGAAGCTCGTTGCGATGTCCTGTGTCTGATTGATGCCTGGCACTGGAATTGCTTGCGACGGGGACCGGACACGATAGCTGTAAATGCGGTCCGACGGCTGGATTAGGGTCTCTAGATCTACGACGTGGTGGCAGACAGGCCGAAAGGAAGTGTGGACAGGAGCGGCAATAAGACAACACAAGACAGATGCGCACGGCGACAATACGAGACCCGCTCTCTCCTTCGTCACTCTAAGCCCCCTCGCGGCCCGCGGTCTGCTCCACAAACCTCCTCATCCCCTCCCG
Organism: Rhodotorula paludigena; assembly: GCF_050403205.1. NCBI lineage: Eukaryota > Fungi > Basidiomycota > Microbotryomycetes > Sporidiobolales > Sporidiobolaceae > Rhodotorula > Rhodotorula paludigena. The sequence goes on along the minus strand of NW_027481434.1, from coordinate 210,974 downwards.
CAGCGCCTCGAGCTCAGCCCGGTGCTGCCCCAGCTCGCGCACGAGCCGCTTGACCTGGTCGAGACCCTCGAGCGCGCGCTCGCCGCGCTCGAGGCGGAAGCGCGCCTCGGCTAGTCGCGAGTGCAGCATGGCGTACTGCGCGTACGCCTCTAGGAAGCGCAGCCGCGCGGGCGCAAAGTCTTCGCGCGATGTGAGCGTCACGGGCGGCGCGGTGGGTGTCGGTAGTGCGGAAGCAGACGCGGCGAACGAGGTGGACTTGCGCAGCGGCGAGCCCATCAGCGGGACGGTGCTGGTCGACGGTGTCGCGGCGGCCCCCGAGCGCCGCTTGTCCTTCTCCACCGCTGCTGAAGGAGGAGGACGAGAGCGCGACGAAGCCGCCGAGCGCACCGGTGCCGACTCGCGCTCGTCCTCCTCGGACGACGACGAGTACCACCGTTCCGTCTTGGCCTCCTTGACGCGCTTCTTCTTCTTGCTCCGCCCTCCCGCGGCCGTGACCTCGGACAGCGGCGGCGACGAGTCGTCTGAATCGTCCGGGCGCGCGCGGCGCTTGTCCCCCTCGCGGCGGGCTGTCGACGACAGCGACGACTTGCGCGACGGGGGCGCATCGCTCCCGCTCTCGGCGCGGTCGCTCGCGCGGCCATTGCGAGCGCCCGTAGAGACCACCTTGGTCACGACTTTGGTCGTGACGATGGGCTTGGCGGACGGGCGCGACGACGACGAAGCGCGGCTGCTCGCGCCCGAGGCAGGAGCCGGGGTCGTCCGACCCGCGTCGCGCTCGTCCGCGTCGAGCCGTCGCTTCTTCTTCGGCGCAGACGGAGCCGCTTCCGCCTTCTTCGACGGCGGAGGTGGCTTTGCTGCCCGCGGCTGCTCCTCCTCGATCTCGCCCGGCGCATCCTCTTCCTCCCCCTCAGCGTCCTCGTCCCCGCCCTCGTCCACACTCGGCGCAGGTACTGCCTCTTTGCGCTTCGCCGCGAGAGGCTCGTCCTTTGCGCCGGGTGGAGCGGTTGCCGCACCGGCGGACGCGCGGTCCTTTGCGCGCTCGTCGCGCCGCTTCTCCTTGCGCAGCGAGTCCTTGCCCTTGAGCACGCCTCCCCCGCCAGCGCGAACGAGGCTCTTGCCCTTCTCCGCAACGGAAGGCTCAGGAGCGGGAGCAGCAGCCGAGGCCGGCTCGTTGGTGGCGGCGGTCGCGAGCGGAAAGGGCAGCGACTCGGGGCTCGTGACGCTCGCGCCCGAGGTCGAGGCGCCGGTCGTCTGCTGCAGGAGCGACTGCTCGGAAGAGGACGACGAAGCCGAAGACGCAGAAGCTTGCCGCGCGGCTGGTGCGGGCGCGGGCGCGGCAGTGGGAGCAGGCCGGGGCGATGAGCCTGGCGCCTTCTCCGCGTTCTTGGGCTTTGCCGCGCCCTGCTGCTCGCTCGAGGAGCTGCTGCTCGTGCTCGTGCGGCTCAGGGCAGTCGAGCTGGGCGCGGCGCCCTTGCCGATGCGGAACGTCGTGCCGGTAGGCGGTTTTGGCGGGACGGCCGTCAGACGAGACGGGTGTCTCGCGGTACCGGCGGGCGAGGCTGTGCGAGAAGAGGGTGCGGAGGAGGAGCCGTTGCCGAGTGCGGCCGAGAGAGGGGTGTGCGGGCGAGAAGGCGCAGCGCGGTTCAGGGAGTTGGAGCGGGAATGCGAAGCGGAGGGAGCGGAATCGAGCAAGACCGCCCTGCATTCCGCGAATGTCAGTGAGCTGCAGCGTGACCCAGACCAAACGTAAGAGCACACCGTCGGCTGTCCTTTTCTTTCTCTGCGAGTTCGCGGTTCTCCCTCGCGCGATGCGCCGCCTTCTCGAGATCCGCCTTGCTGTGCTGCACGCTGCCCTTGTGCGTCACGGCAGCAACCGTGTTGAGATCTCGCGAGGCGGGCGTGAGGCGCACGAGCTCTGTGTGCGGCGCTTCGGGATGGAGCGAGAGCGGGTGGGGGACGCCATTGACGAGGAGGGCCTGTAGCGCGACAGCGATCGGTCAGCCGGCCTCGCGAAGGACTCTCGAGACGCTCAAGACGCACAGGGTGCGCGCCAAAGTCGACCTGGATGCTCCCGCCGGGTACGCCGGCCGGCCCTTTCTTCGCAAGTTCGACCAGCTGCGCGAGCACCTCTTCGGTCAGGCGCAGGTGGACTGCCGTGCGCGCTCTCGGCGTCGGCGTGCGCTCCGATGCGCCGTCGGGGCCGCTGCTGCGTGCGTGCGATGCGGATCCCGACGCAGCTGATGGGGCGGGTTCGTCGGGCGGGACGAGCGGGATCAGGGCGCGCGGGTGCGCGAGGTCGAGCGACATCCCTCGTCAGCGCTCTTGCGCCTGCGGCGCGCCTGCTCGGAGAACAGACGCGGTTCAACGCCGGGCGGGAGAGTCGGCGCGGGGGAACGAGACGGTGTCGGCTGGCAGAACAAGTGGGCGAGAATCCGCTCTACGCTGCGGAATGGTCCGCACGCCGGCAGAATCGAGCACGGCACCAACAGAAAGCACGGGAGACGAAACGGGAGCGCGCGCGGAAGCGATGGCGGTGCGCCGCTGCAGGCGGGAAGGCCACCGACGACCGCAACGTGTGTCCGGCAAAGTGTTGGAGGAATTCTCTGCACCTTACAAGCATCAGTTGCACCCGTCAACGCGCGGAAACCCCCGAGAAGCTGCATGCAGGTGTCGAGTTCTGCCGAGACACCCTTTACGCAACCCTGTCCAGGATTTCTTTGCACGCGGCAGAGGCATCTTGAAGAGCTTAGACAGCTGCTAATCGGTACCGTTGCCCGCGCAGGGCGGTGGCGGAGAGCAAGGTCGGCGGCCCGCCTCGTCGTCGGCGGACGTCGAAGCGGTTGCTCGCTCCAACTCGCCCTTGCTGCCCGGCTGAGAGTGCGCCGAGCTTGAACACGCACAGACCCGCCCTCGCGCACCACCAGCCCGCTCGTCTGCCGCTTCGAGCGCGACTCGCCGCCGCCCATCCGCATCGCTCCACCTCGGCTCCTCGACCGCCTCGTCCCCCGCACAGTCCGCCCAAGATGCCCGCACCGCAACAGAGCTACGACATGCTCGCAAAGGTGCGCACCCTCCCGCTCGTCCTGCGCTGCGAGGTGCCGCCCGTAGGATGCGACGCTCCCAGTCCGCGTGCTTGTCTCGAGAGGCAGCAGCGCTTCGAGAGGAGAGCGAGGGACCCGTGCATGGACTTACTGACCACGCTCCATCACTGCAGATGCTGCTGATTGGCGACTCTGGTGCGTCGCCGCTCATCTCCCGCCCGCACCGCCCCCATCGCCCGATGGCCTTGCTGCGCTTCCGGGCCCTCCGAGCCGACCTGCTCCGCAGACGGTACTGCTTGAAGTGACAGCGGCAACTGATCAAGCCCGTACGCGCGCACACAGGTGTCGGCAAGTCGTGCTTGCTCCTGCGGTTCTGCGACGACGCCTGGACGCCCAGCTTCATCACGACCATCGGCATCGACTTCAAGATCCGCACCATCGAGCTCGAGGGCAAGCGCATCAAGTTGCAGATCGTGCGCCCCGCCCTTCCCCGGACTCGCAGATTCCGGATCATGGCTGCTGACTGCGCATCTGTGACCAGTGGGACACGGCGGGTCAGGAGCGCTTCCGCACCATCACGACGGCCTACTACCGTGGCGCGATGGGCATTCTCCTCGTCTACGACGTCACCGACGAGCGGAGCTTCAACAGTGCGTTCTCTCGTTCATTCCACTCGACCCTGCTCCGTCACGGGGTCGCTGCAAACGCAGCTCCCAGCCTGGTTACTGACTTGTATCTGACACTGCGCAGACATCCGGACGTGGCACGCCAACGTTGAGCAGCACGCCTCCGAAGGGGTCAACAAGATCCTCATCGGCAACAAGTGCGACTGGACGGACAAGAAGGTGCTTATCCCGGTCGCGCCCGCGCACTGCTCAGAGCTTTTGCTCTGCGCTGCATGCTGATTTGATCATCCTGGAGAATGCACTGACGACGCTTGCCGCGCTTGCAGGTCATCTCGGAGCAGCAGGGCCAGGAGCTCGCCGACGAGCTCGGCCTCCGCTTCCTCGAGACGTCGGCGAAGAGCAACATCAACGTCGAGCAGGCCTTCTTTGCACTGGCAAGGTGCGTCTTGCGCAGGGTCCACGTTGCTGACGCATCCGGCCAAATGAAGCCTGCTGCGCGGCTCCTCGCGGTTGTCCGTACTGACGCCGCCACTACGCACCCTCGCAGCGACATCAAGGCGCGTCTCATCGACACGGCCGCGCCCTCGGGCGGCTCGGGCGCAGGCGGTGCAGCGGGCTCGAGCAGCGTCGGGCTCGGGCAGGGGCAGGGCAACGGCGAGGCCAAGAGCGGGTGCTGCTGAGCGCATGCGCACGCGCGCTCGCACTCCGGCTCACTGCTGTTCCCCTCGCTCTCGTCGCTTCCGTTGCAGCCGTGCAGGCTGCGCATACCTGTTCACCCTCGTTCCCGTTTCTGTCCCTCGGCCGATCCTCCTTTCTCCCATTCCCGTAGTCCTCGTCTTCTGCGCTAGCTCTCGTCGTTCGTCGCCGTCTCTCACGACCCTCGTCTCATTCGCCCTTCCCTGTCGGCTCGGGCGCTTCGGCGTTCCGGGCTGGGAGGGAGCGTTGCAGTTTGTACTATACGATTGCCCTTTCCTTGCTGCCTCTGTCTCTGTCGGGGTGTGCGGCTTTCCTGTCTGTCCGAGAGTGAAGACTGAAGCGTGGCGAATTCATGAACTGGGGGAGACGTGCGCAAGCCACGAACTTGTCCTGCCAGCTTCGAGAGCGACTTCTTTGCATCTGCTTGCAGACACGCAATCCGACTCCCCGGTCAATCGGACGCTGATGGTGAGGCAGAAGAGACCGAAAGACTGCGAGTTACGAACAGCTGAAAAGGGCAGGGAGGGCTAGCGAGGGACGGAGAGCGAGTCTACGACGATTCAGACTTCTCGACCGGGAACGACCAGTCGGACGGGATCGCGCCCGTCTGGCGCCCAACAATCTCGCGAAGCATGACACGCGCAATGTCGCCGACTATGGGGAGGCGGCGTTATTCAGAAGTGTCAGTCTCTTGGGGTGGTTGAGGCATGGGAGGGTAAGGAGGGACGCGACGCACGGCCATCCGAGCCGCAGGGAACGGGGACGAGCTCGTCCTTGTAGCCAATGCCGTCGACACACGAGACGATGGCGGCCTGCGGATCGTCATGTAGGCAGGGTCAGCCGGGAAACTCGGGCGGACCATCGACAAGGGGAGAGAGAGGACTCGCCGTGCCAGAGCCAAAGATCTCGCGGAGGGTACCGTTCTTGGCGGCCTCGGCAACCTCGGGCACTGTGTGCGGTCGAGGAGGGTAAGCGGGCGGAAGGGGGATACGCGGGAAGGGGCAGCACGAAGCCAGCTCCTTCCCGACGAGCGCGCAAAGGGGCGGCACAGAGCCACCTTCGTCCCGACATGACAGGGCCACCTCCTCCCGACATTAATGGCGACACGTACTGGTGATATTCCGCTCCGAAACAATGAGCTTCTCCGGCAAGCCATCGAGCTTGTTCTTGCCGCTCGCGTGGTCACGTAGGAGCGTCAAAATCGAGTCGCGGGTGACGCCGGGAAGGATCATGTCCTCCAGAGGAGGCGTGACGACCTCGACAGCGTCGGAGGAAGGGGAGGAAAGGGAGAGGAAAAGATTCATCGTTCCGACCTCGGTCAGGCGATGTTCGGGGCCGAAAAGCCAGAGGATCTGCGAGGGTTTGACGTTTCAGTGCGTTCCGATCCATCTTGACAAGGAACAGGCCGTCTTTTCGACGCGGTGTCCACCTCCTGAGACGTCGAGGCATGCCTCTCGCCACAGCAGATGCCGTGCTCGAAGAGTGAATTGCAAGTTCACCTGCTGGTAGCCCAATGCCGCCGCCTGCTGCTGCGGAACAACACCCGCCGCGTAGTTGCTCCCGAGCTTGTAGCCGCCCGTGCCTCCCGGCCATGCGCGCACGTCCTTGGTCGTCGCGTAGAGCTTGACGGGCTTGAAGCCGGTCGAGTAGTAAGGGCCGACGGGCGACATGCTGCGTGGGAGAGGTCAGCCAAGCTAGTTGCGCTTGTAAGCCCACCTCGTGACAGCTGCTCACATGACGAAGAGGAGAATGTCGGTGGATGCGCCGACACCGAGGCCAGCCTGGGTGCCGATCATAGTCGGGCGGATGTCTGTGCGAGCAGCCTTCCTCAGCTTCACTCGATCACTGCGATGGGAGGCTCTTGACGTACAGAGCGACGTGCCGGGGTCGGTGGGAACCCAGTCCGAGTCAACCTCAACAAGCTTCTTGATGAGCTCCGTAACGTGCTCGCCGGTGAAGGTCTGTGAGCGGATCAAAGTCAATTTCGCATTCCCGACAACGCAGTTTGCGGCAGAACGCACGGGGAAAGCGAGACGAGCGGCACTGCGGTTCATGCGCTCCATGTTCTGTGCAAGAAAAGCAGATGAGCAGTGCGTTCGGGCAGGATGACCAGCGACGACGAACCTTGTCCGGGCGGAACAGTCGGGGCACGCCGTCCTTGCCCTTGTACGCCTTGAGGCCCTCGAAGAGTGTGGGAGCGTAGTGAAGGACGGTCGAGGACGGGTCGAGCTGCAAAGGCTGGTACGGCTGGATCTTGGGTGCGCCCCAGCCGGTCTGCGAGTTCCAGGGGATGCAGAGCACTACAGGAAGAGCAGCGTCAGTGAGCAGGTGTGAGCACGGCCATGTTGCAGCGCATCAGCGTACTGTGGTCGGTGAATTGGCGGCCGAACACGAGCTGCGAGGTAGGCGGGATGGTCTTGGGGTTCTTGGTGAGCTCGATCTCGAGGCGGGACGGCTGCGAGCAGTCTCACGACCTTGTCAGTGACCTGTACAGCAATGTGGAGAAGCCTAGCCTGCGCGGGCAACAGTTCTCCCCTCCACCGCATCTTATCCCCGTCGCCGTGCATTCCCGTTCCGCTAGGCTCGCCTCCTGGCTCTCCCGAGCCGCCGCCTCTCCTGCACCACCAAGACCGTGTATTCGAATTCTTCACGGCGCCAGCACCGCATACGCAGCCTCGTCGCCGATATCCCGCATCACCCACATCGCACCGTCGCGTGCGCCTCACGACTCACGTCAATGTCCGCCTGGCGGGTGATCTCGCCCGTGAAGGCGTCGACAGCCCCCGGCGCCGACGACCCGACGCTGGGCGCGCCTGCGGCGCTGGGCGCGGGCGGGACGGCAGGCTCGAGTGCGCGCGCAGAGACGTGCAGCGCGGCGGCGCGGAAGGGGAGGGCGGCGGCGCGCGGGCGCAGGGCGGGGCGCAGAGGTGCGAGCGAGAGACGCGGCATGGCTGGTCCTGCGGATGACTCTGTGCTTTGGAGAGGAAGACGGGGAGAAGGCGGTTCTGTCGGCCGGCACCTTCGGCAGCGGTCTCGATCGACTTGACTCTCCCCAAGTCCGTCCGCATGTGCGGTATGCCGACTCAAAGCGAAGATAAGGCACGAATCTCTCGGCAAGCTTCCTCGCTTCGTGCAGTTACGGAAACCAGGAGGATACGACGTTTCAACGAGCGGGGACTGAGAGTAAAAGCGGGAGCCGAGAGACGCTGCATACAAAGAAAGCGAAGAAGGGTGATGGATGATGCCGAAGGAGGGCTTGCAGATCACAAGTGGAAGCCAAGGAACATTAGCCCGCTCGTCTAGTCCGTCGTCGGAAGGGTGGGATGGGAGGAGCGCGACATGACGGCGGATCCGGTCCGAGGGGAATTGTCGGACGGGCGCGCCTCGCCGTGCGCGGAAAGGTGGGTGCAAGTGTGAGGGAGGGACGAGGGAGAAGAGTGAGAGAGCGTTTCTGCGAAGGGAAAGAAGGTGTAAGCGCAAAGAGCCGATGAATGAGACGGTTCAGACGACGCACAGAAGTGCTCCTCCTTCTCCGGCTTGGTCGGCGCCGGCTCGGTCGCGCGGCCCGAGACGTAGGTGAGACCGGCCCAGATGGCGGTGAACATGACGATGAACTGCAACCAAGGGGGGAAGGTCAGTCTCGCTCAACCTTCCGCGGCCTTGCCGAAACCGCAACTCACGGCAGCGGTGAAGCCGACACCGTAGAAGGCCTTGTAGATGTTGGTCATCTCGGGGTAGCCGAGCTGCAGCGCCAAGGTTTGTCAGGTTCGAGTCGAGGAACGGCGAGTCCCGAACGATGCGCACCTTGTTGATGATCGCCGAGAAGGAGCCAGCCGAAACGATGGCCTGGAGCTGAAGACGCCAACAAATGTCTCAGTGACTGCTACAAGATGCTCGAAAGCGGTCTCGAAGCTCACGAAGCCGAGGAAGAAGACGACGAAGTGGGCGGCAGCGCCAAAGAAGACGGAGGTGCTGGCGACGAGCGAGCCGACGAGGAAGACGGCTGTTGTGCATGAATCGCGGTTAGTCACTGCATCGCTCTATCAGCCGGATAACGCGGGACGAAAGCGCACTGGAGAAGAGGGTCTGTTTTGGTTGGACGCGGACGCGCGATGTTCGGTCAGCCATCGCGCTCGCGCCGCCTCGTCAAGGGCAAGAGAGCAAGCTGTAGCAGATGCGAGACGCACGTTGTAGGTCCAGGCAAAGACGGACTGGATGAGGATGCCGTGGAACTCGCCGTTCGGGAAGATGGTGCCAGCCGCAATCGCGTGGGCGCTGAGGCCGAGCGAGACGACGCTGAGCGCCCAGGTGAGGGCAACAAGGCCGAGGTAGGGGCGGTGCTGTGCGCGCAAGAGCGGCCATGCGGGCCAGAGAGTCAGCACAAGTCGCTCGAGTGCTGAGCCCATCGGGCTTGGGCGTCTGCATGACATCGGCGCAGACACGCAAGGGGGCGCCGACGCTGTGCGGGGCGGGCGCAGCGAGCGGGCAGACGTACGACGGGGACGGCCATTGCTGCTGCTGGGGCTGGAGCGAGCGCTGGAGGCGAGGGCGAGCTGGGGCAGAGGAAGGGGGCGAGAAAGACTGCACTTGGGGCGCGCACTTGCGCCCTGGCGAGTCGCGCGCCCGAAACGGGAGGTTGGCGGCGACCCTCGGCCTCCGCGCGCAAATCCCCCGCGGCACCCAATGCCTGCACGCTCGTCTCGCCCGCGCACCCTTTTGCACCGTGCCGGCAAGGACAAAAAGGCGCACTGCGCGCTTCCCTCGCATCTCGTTCTTGCTCTCTCGCACGCTCCGGCGGGCGTACAGAAACAGCACTGGGTCATTTGCACTTCGCCGCTCACGCCATCTCGCCTCGCCCTGCGCTTCTGCCCTGCCTGCAGACCAGTGCGCTCCGAGACTCCGCCGACACTCGTCCGCTTCCATCGGCCGAGGGAGAAGAGCGGAGGGCGGACGGACAACAGAGGTCGAGCTTGCCTCGGCTTGAGCCTCTACGACGCTTCGCAAGCTATCACGCTCGAGAATCTGCTCCGCTTCAACGTGCCGACGCTGAGCCTCCGTCGGGTGCACAAGGCTGCGACGAGCCTTGGCCTCTTCCGCGCGATCTCGTCCAACGGCACTCGCTTTTCTGGCGCGCCTGCATTGACTTGCTGCCAGCTTGCGGTCTACCTGGTGATAGCACGCCCAGGTCCAGCGGTGTGAGATGCCTCCCTTGCTATGCGGCTGCGACAGTCGTTGCATCCGGCCCGGTTCTCGTCCTTGCGCTGCTCTGCGATTAATGTGTTGTCGCGTCTGCGCACTTCCGATTGCTGCTCTTCCTCTGTCCTGCGGCACCGGCACCAGAAGCTGCGCTGTACACGAACAAGCCTGCCGAAAGCAGGGCCTTCCCAAGTTGCTGACCTCCCGCTGGAAGCCATCGGGCTCACCCTGGCTGCGCCGACGTTCACAAACCAATCGCTGACATCACCTCGGCCAGAAAGCGCCGATACTGAAGCTCGCGACAAGCGCACTTGCTCTGCCGGCGCTCCTTCAGGCTCATCTCCTTCCACGTCCGTTTCGTCACTCGCACACTCGCTCGCCGCCAGACAGCCTTTGTGAGAGTGAGCAAGCGCCATCAAGGCTGGTTGCAAACGCTCGAGGAGAGCACGCGTCAAGAGGTCAGGGGGGATGGCGTCAGGAGGATGAAGGGGGTCTAAGGCAAACCGAGTGGGTCTGGAAGAGGCTCGACGGCCCCAGCCACGACTGCACCGCCGTTACGCCCACACCCCCGTCTGCCCGAGCGCCCGCCGCGCGACCGACCGGCGGTGCGAGGCGAGGCGGACGGGAAGACGAGGGAAGCGAGCGAGCGGGAGGGGAGCCGAGGCCGAGCGTCGGCCGAGAACATCCAGCGGCGGGGACCAGCCCGCGCGCACAGGACGGAGTGGAAAGGGGTAGAGGCGGAGAAGGGGGGTAAACCGTCGTGAAGGGAATAACAGGGGCACACTCGCCGCGGCGAGGCAGGGTATGAAGACATGAAAGGGCGGGACGAGACCACGAGGCGCGAGATACATGTAAGGACCGTGGGTGTAGGATTTTCCGACTCGAAGGCGGAAATGCTGGAGATGCGGATGCGTCGTCTGGCTGGACGGTTGCGAGGGCGGAAGGGCGGAGGCAGGGAGGATGAACGACTGGATGAACCCGGAATGAAGAGTTACTGCGAACGGCGAAGAGGACCCAAGAAGACCGGAAAGAGGCGAGGAACGAAGCGCGGCGCAGAGGCGAGATTAGGCGAAGTATGCCTTGGTCTCCGAGTCGCCGTCGCACACGGCAATGCGGTAGCCGTGGTCCTGCAGGTGCAACCAAGAGCAGGTAAGCAATCGCTCGAATGCGAACTAAGAGGGAGCGTAAGCGTACCTTGTCGTAGTTGAACCACGAAACGGCGAGCATGTTGGGCATGCCCTCGTGCGAGTCCATGATGTTCTTGAGCCACGCAATGCGTGCGTTGATGTCGGCGCCGACGCCCAAGCCGATCTCGCCGATGGCAAACTTGATACCATCGGCCGAAGTGTACTTGTCGTGGAACTTCTTCATGTTGCCCGAGCCGTTCTGGAAGTCTGTTCACCCGGGATCTCGTGTCAGTGGCGCTCGTCAGGAGACCGCAGCAGAGTGAGAGCGCACCAAAGCCGGAGCTCTGCTTCGGGTACCAGTCGACGCCGATGAGGTCGACGGTCGAGGCGTCGTCGGGGAAGTACTTGTCGTACTCGTCGAGAGAAGCGACGTTCGGCGTAAAGAACATCTTGACCTCGGGCGCAATCTCGCGGCACGCCTTGGCGACGACGTCCCATCCCTCCTTGAAGTCGTTGACGTCGCCCTGGTACGTGCCGTCAGACTGGTAGTAGCTGCGTTCGGAGAACAACGGTCAGCGCGTCATTCTGTGAGCGACAGGCGACCTGACGCACTTGACCTCGTGGGCGAAGCGGAGCCAGACTTCGACGCCAGCGTCGGTGTACTCCTTCATGACCTTGCAGATGGCGACGGCCTGCTGGTTGTCGTCGTACTTGAGACCCCACCAGCCGCCGGTGGGCATGACGGCAGGCTGGAAGACACCGCCGCTGAGGATCTGGTCCTTGCGGTAGTTGAGCTGGGAGCCGTCGAAGAGGGTGCCCGACTGTGCCTGCGCATACCAGCCCTGAGTCGACGTCTTTGCGCCGACGCGCTGTTCGATGTCCTGAATCGTGTGCGCCTTGCCGCCACCCGAGCCTGATTTGTGTTGAGTGAACGAGTCAGTCCGTCTGTCGCCAAGCCTGAGGAGACGGACGCCTCGCCAGGGGGACAAAGGGCAAGACGACGCACCGTCATCCGGGAGCCAGCCAAAGTAGATGTTGTTCTTCTTGAGCCCCTGGAGACCCCAGCCGAGCGAGCGCTTGGATGAGGACGAGGACGAGGAAGAGGAAGACGACGACGAGGCGGACGCTGCTGCGGACGCGGAAGCGAACGAGGCGGTTGCGGCCGCGCCGGCGCCCCCGCTGACCTGTGCGGCGCCGACGAACGAGTCGCCCGAGGATGCGGCGGTGGCCGAGGCGAGGGCCTGCGACGCAGCCTTGGAGTGGTGGCGGCGGTGGCAGCCGGCGGCGACGGTCGACACGGACGACGCGCCGAGCGTCACGAGGGTGACGAGGGTGGTGAAGTGCATTGTTGCGACTGTCGTGGGAGCTGTTCGGTCGAGAGTGTGGTCGAGCGCGGGCACCAGGCGGGCGGACGAGGGCGGGAGTGTGACGAGGAGTCGAGGAGGAGGAGGGGGCGACGCGGGATCCGGCTAGCGGTATCGAGCGACGGGGGCGTGAAGGAGGGAGCGGGAGAGACCGAGACGAGCCAGACAGACGAGTGGAGGAAGGAGAAGAGAACAAGCAGCGACGCTCGAGCCAGCAGCGGCCTTTCTTCGCCTCGTCTCGCCCGGCGCGTGCCAACGGCCAACGTCCGTTCGCACGCTCCGCGCCCCGCGCCGCCCAGCCCCGGGTCTCGGGCCCGCTCAGATCGCCTTCCAAGTGTTCAAGCCGTCCATCGCCATCACAACAGAGTAACCCCGGCGCACACAACAGCACCCGGCTCACTTTCCCGCATGCACCCACCGCCTCGTCCTCGACGCGTCTCGACAGTCGCTCTGTTCTCACAACTGGCTGCGACGGTCTCTTACACTGCTGAACTCGTTCTGTCGCTTCTGTAAGCTCTGTGCACCACACGAAACGCGTCCACCGAGCCGACAACATGCGAGAGTGAAGCACCTCGCCCAACCTTGTCCTCGTCGCGACGCGTCTGTTCATCAACCTTGCTCCCGGGCGCCCAACCGACGGGCTTCCGCGTTTCCTTGGACCCAAGCGATCGCATTCAGCTCCAGCACCGTGCCGAGACGGGCGACCTCCAGTCACAATGTCTGCTGGCACGCGCTCCCTTCCCGTGCTCGTCGCAATGAGAGCGCTCAGTCCCCTTCGCGATGCACAACGGCTCTCCGTCCCGTCAATGCAATCGAACGTGAATGGATGCATCTGTGTGTAGGGCGCTTGCTTGCGTTTAACGCGCTGTGATGCGAGCTCGAACCTGGTACGGGACCGATTCGTCGGAAGACGAGGTAGCGCGACTCTCCAGAAGGTCGGCGTGACAGTTCGCAGAAGGGGCAAAGGTCGGGTGACAGGGAAGGACTCGGGTGTGTGCCAGACAACAGACTACAGAGAGTGACGGACGAGACGCGAGAACACAGAATTGGGCGCGGCGAGAATAGCGCGGGGTGCGAGGTGCGCAGCACCACGAGCGCTGCCGGGTGAAAATGCTCAAGCGAGCGTGCCCATCGGGTCCTGCCAGTCACACAGTCAGCACGCCTTCATTCATTCAGACCTCGCTGAAGAAGTAGAGACGCACCCAGGGCGGGAGGACGACCGGCTCGGCGTGGTCGAACAGGTCGACGAGGCGGCGGTCGATAAACCGGCGGTCGGCGCACACCTGGTACACGTACTGCGTGAACCAGTCGTCGCTCATGAGCATGTAGCTGTGTCGCTCTTCACGTCAGTCTCGCGCTTTTGAACGAGTCCAGTCTTGAGGAGAGGAGGGGACGCACCCCTTGTCGCACGCGTCTGCGCCCCACGAGTTCTCGACGCGCCAGCGCACGGGCTTGCCCGCGTCGTCGAGGTGCACAGCCGTGATGAGCATGGCATGCGTCATGGCGCTGTCGCCCGTCTCGAGCCGCTGCGCCTTGGTCATCTTGAGCGAGACGCCGAAGCCTTCGTCGAGGTCGTACAGCGCCGTGTCCATGATGCCGAGCGCAGAGCTGCTGCACTTGCCGACGTCACAGCCGAACTGTAAGCACAGAGAGTCAGCTTTGAAGGTTGAGCATGAGTCACGACAAGAGGAGCGAGACACGCACCCAGACGGGCGTGTCGGCCTGGAGCAGCTTGATGGCCGTCTGCTTGAGCACGGACGCGTCGCAATTGAGGTACTTGACGGGCCTGCCGCCCCACACGTTGCCGAGGCGGCTCACAGTCATGACCGTCTCGAACTCGTGGCGCGGGTCGTTGACGAGGCTGAACGCGCGGCCGAGGTCGATGCCGATGTGCTTGCGGTAGAAGTCCAGCGGTGTCGTCTCGACGCGGTGGTACTTCTTGTCCTTCTTCGAGTAGTACTCCCACACGAACGAGTCGGTCGGCTTGGGCGGCTGGCCGAGCGCGATGGCGAGGATCCGGTACACCTCGCTCATCTGCTCCTCCTTGCGCTTGCGCGCCGCCTGCACCGCGAGCGCCTTCTTCTCGACGTGCGACTTGGCGCTCGCAGACTCGTCAAGCGAGCGGAGCGCAGCATCGTGCAGCTCGCGCAGCTCGAGCGAGAACTCGCGCAGCTTGGTCGTCAGGAGCGCGTCAAGCTTGGACGTGTTGGACGAGTTGAACGACTCGGGATAGACGCTCTGCGGCACGAGGCCGACGGTCGCAAACAGGTTGACGAGCATGTCCCACTGGCCGCCATCGTTCTCCGGCTGGGTCATGAGGTACTGCACGGTGCGGTCGTCGAGCGGCGAGTCGGCGAGCTCGAGCATCTGCTCGAGGAACCAGTTCGCCTTGTGCACCGAGTCGTAGAAGAAGAGGTACGACTGGCTGAGCTGGAAGTCCTCGAGGTCGAGCTTGCGCGCGAGCATGATGCGGAGGAGGTTCGTCGACGCGAAGAGCCTGCCAAGTTGCATGTCAATGCTGGATCGTGCGGATAGAAGACAATGTACACACCAGCAGCGGCCAGAGGACTTCTGGTTCGTAACCGGGTTGCCCTCGGACGACAGCTTGACATTGAAGACCTGCGGGCGGCGCCAGCCGTGAGCACTCCGCTCCACGTGAATCCAAGCGCAGCACACGTACCTGCTTGTCCTCGCGCTGCGCCTCGCGGCGCACGAGCGTCTCGGTGAGCGAGCCCTTGGAGAGGACGGTGGAAGCGAGGCGGTGCTTGGGGTTCGAAGCGAACGCATCCTCCCAGGCGCTCAAGTTGTCCGTCGTGATGCCCGGCGCGGCACGCGAGGGCCTGCCCTCCCTGAGGGAGAGCTGGGCGAGGAGGTCGGCGGCGGCGGACGACGAGGCGGTGCGGCGCTCGTCCGACGCGGCGGAGTACTTCTCCGAGTACGAGGGAGTCTGGGAGCTGGTAGTGTTGCCCATGGCGGTGTCTGCAGAGTGGCGAGTGGCAGTGAGCGGCGACGACGAGGCGGGCCGATAACGGGCGAGTGGGGGTCCCGAAGCGATGTCGTGTATACGAGACGTACCGGCTGGAAGAGGACGGGCGAGGTGGGGTGGAGCTGGTGAGCGCTGTGCAAGCTACGCAGGCTTCGCGGAGGAAGCGAGTGCGGAGAAGAGCAGAGTCAGCCGCAACCACGCGGGTCGCCGCTCATCGGCGGAGCGGCGGACTCCACGTCGGCACTTGTTCTCGCTCGTCTGACAGCTGGTCAAGCTCTGTGAGTAGCTTGCACGGTCACCGCAGAATCCTGGCAAGTCGGCCGGAGCTGAATGAACGTGACGGACTTCGGACTCTACGCGAAACGAATTAATCACTCCCGCTGCACGACATGTTCTACCGTCTGGTGACATTCTGAATACGCATGCAACAGTTACTGACAATGGCTACGGCAAAGGGGACGACCGGGTGTAGAACGAGACGCAGGGAGGTCTAGAAGATGGTGCGCAGCGTGATCGCGGTGAGGATCACGCTCGTGAAGGCAAAGATGAAATACTGCGTAATCAGATGCGCAGACAGAGTTGACGAATTGTTCTCGCCATCCTCCGGCGCAAAGATCTGGGGAGAAGCAGGGCGAGACCGTCAGGCGGGCGCCCTGGCACCGAGGACGACGAGCGAACGCACCACTGTCAATGCGCATTGCGTTGTTGCGGTCGGCACAACCGAAAAGAAGATCATCTGCAGGTCGCGAGATGCGTCAGACATTCGAGCAGCGTTGCAAAGGCAGTGGATTGAAAGCGGGAGATAACGCACGACAAACTGCAGGACATGGTTGTCCTCGTCGATCAGGTTTGTGTGCAGTGTCAAGGCGCGCACAAAGAGGTAGCCGATGATGGGCAAGATGACGACCTTGCAGAGCGCGAGGCCAAAGATGCTGTAGAGCGGAAGGCGCGAGATAGGCCGGGGGATCTCCATGCGCCCGAGGGTTGAGCCGAGAACGAGGAGGCCGAGCGGGACCGACGCGTTGCCGATGAATGTTGCAGTGTCGAGCAGGATGCTGAGAGGCGGCAGGCCATCGGGCGCAGTAGGGTTCCAGCCGTAGTCGGGTACAGTGACAAAGAGCTGGACATGGTGGGCGGTCAGCGCTCTATCATCGAAATCAACGCGCCCATACTCACTGCCTTGAGCGGGTTGACGAGGGCGCAGATCAGGGCAATGACGAGCGAGATGGTCGGCGGCGTGAGCAGCGACAGCACGAAACCCTTTACGCTGATGAGCCACCGCATTGCGCGACCTCGCTGCGGCTCGTCCTCGTCGTCGACTTCGCTCGACGCGACGTTGTGGTTGAGGTCCCCCTTCTCGCGCTCGAATGAGGTATCGGCATGCCTGTCCTCCGGTCCCGAAGGCGGCGACATCGTCCGTGCGAGCAGCATCTCCTTCTTCTCCGTGCGCTCCTCCGTGTCGTCCGTCATCTGCGTCCCCACCTCCGTAATATCCTCGTCGTCCGCGACCGAGACGGCGCGACTGCCCGCGATGGGCTGCAGGCGTGCACGCTGCTCGGCCGCGAGGACGTGCCGGACGTGTCGCTGTCCGAACGACCTCGTGCGCATGAGCTCGCTGACGGGCGTCGCAGTTGCCCCCGAAAACTGTCCCGGCACTTCAGGAGGCGATGCCGCGTGAGCTGCGCCAGCGATTTCGCGGACTGATGCCGAGTCTATCGAGCGGGATGTCGTCTGGCGGTGCAATGGCGAGAAGGTGGGAAGCGGGTGCTGCGTTGTGGATCGCTTCTCCTCCGCTTCGTCGGTCGCGGTGGCGCCCGCCGGCGCCGCTGCTTCGTCGTCAACGCCGACT
The DNA here is from genome assembly GCF_050403205.1 of Rhodotorula paludigena. Classification (NCBI taxonomy): domain Eukaryota; kingdom Fungi; phylum Basidiomycota; class Microbotryomycetes; order Sporidiobolales; family Sporidiobolaceae; genus Rhodotorula; species Rhodotorula paludigena. The sequence continues at coordinate 194,089 of NW_027481434.1, read as the reverse complement.
CGCCCCCCTCGCCGCCTCCTCACCAGGCCGCCAACGTTCCGCCCGGCTACCCGCAGGCTGTGTAGCGGACCTCGCGCAGCATGCTCCTCCTTCTCCTCGTCCGTCAATTCGCGCGGCGGGTGCGTGTAGTCGCGCTCGATGAGGTGAATACCGCGCATGGGGAAGAGCGTGATGTAGAAGATGAGCTGTGGGAAGTCGAGCCATCAGGAATATGCTTCTGTGCCATGTCAGCGAATCACTCACGATGAAGATGGCGACGTAGGCGACGGCCAGATCCGCGTCCGCCTGCCCGGAAAAGGGGGCCGAAGCGCAAACCGTTTGCACGACGCTCGTCGGCAAGTCGCCCCAGTCTGCAGCACAGCAACGCCGTGCGTGTCAGTATCTGATGTCCACTTGTCATGGCGGGCAGCAGAGTGCAGAGACGCACTGGACCAGGTCGCCGCTGCAAGCAACCCCCATCGGAAGTTTCGCGGTGTCGGAAAAAGCACGCGGACGATGACGCCCATCAATAGCGACAGAATCATGTAGATGATGCCGACGAGAAAGATCGGCCCGATGGCTTTCGCATTGTCGCCGTTGATTGAGGGGGTGATTTTCGAGAAGAGGAGGGACGGGAGGGCGACGTTGAGGATGATTTGCGACGCTCCTCGGGCGGCGGCGACAGGAAAGAGACCGGCTCGGGTCATCCAGAACCCCAGGGAGGCTGGGATGGCGAGTTTGAGGATCGGCTTGACGCTGATCCAGATCAGCTCGTTCACCGGAGGAACGGAGTCGCTTTGTCGTGTGAGAAGAGATCGTCAGCTATTTTGCAGCCTTTCACTGTGCCTGAGCCTGCACACGTCGCGCACGACCGCCTCGATGCCCTATCTCGCCAGCTGCACGCCCCCGCGGGGGACCCTCCAGAGCTCGAGAGACGCAGACTCACCTCATCTTGCCCGCCGAGGCTACTCCGATGCGCCGAGAGGTTTCTGCGGAGCTCCTTCTGCTAAGACAGTCGCTGTACAGGCGTGCCGGAGGCGTGTGGCGATCAGAGTAGTTGCGCCGAAAGAGAGGAGAGCGATCTCGAGTCGACGGTGTCGCAGAGCGCGCTCGGCAGTGTTCTAGCAGACTGGAGAGCAAGTAGAGCGTGCAAGTATCCGATGCAACCCGTCGGGCGAGTAATCGGGACGAGGGAACGAGCAGAAAGCAGCGTCGGAGCGCTTTCGACAAACCGCCGGCAACGGCGATCAAGCTGCTTTCCGACACCTCTCTCTTTTGTACCCGTGTGAGTGCGACGATTACGAACTACAATACCCATTTCACGAGGCGCGCGTTCGAGGGACCAAGAGCGAGAGAGAAAGAGAGACTATACAGGCTTCGACGACTGGGAGCGGAAGGAACTGCAAACGACGGTGATGACGACGGCACGACGGAGCGCTACTGTTGAGAGAACTTGGCGTTGATCTGCTCGACGACAGACGGGTCCGCGAGAGTGGAAAGGTCGCCGAGCTGGTCGCCCTCGCCGGCGCTGATCTTGCGCCTGTTTCCTCGAGACGGGTCAGCCTGCGCCCGATCTGAAGCAGCGCGAGGGTCTGCACGCACAGGATTCGCCGCATGATCTTGCCCGAGCGAGTCTTGGGCAGGTCCTGGACAAGAACCATCTGCAAAAAGGAGGTGAGGAGGTCAGCACGCGTCCCAGACGACCCCGACACGTTCTCAACACCCCCCAGGACCTCCCGGAAGTGCTCAGGGACTTGCCTTCTTGGGCGCAGCGAACGGGCCAATCGTCTTGCGGACCTGGAGCACCAATTCCTTCAAGAGGGCGGGTTCGTCCGAGGCGTCAAAGTTGAAGTCCGGCTTGAGCGTCACGTAGGCCACGACCGCCTGCCCCGTGAGCTCGTCGGGGATGCCGACGACGGCCGTCTCGGCGACGCCGTTGTGCTGGATCAGCGCCGACTCGATCTCGGCCGTCGAGAGGCGGTGGCCCGACACGTTGATCACGTCGTCGACGCGGCCGCGGATCCAGTAGTACCCGTCGTGGTCGCGCCCGGCACCGTCGCCCGTGAAGTAGTAGCCCGGGTACGCGTTCATGTACGTGTCGAGGAACCGCTTGTGGTCGCCGTAGACCGTGCGCGCGATCGACGGCCACGGCTTGCGCACGCACAGCACGCCCTCGACGTCGTTGCCCTTGATCTCCTCGCCCGATGTCGGGTCGAGGAGCACCGGGTCGATGCCGAAGAAGGGAAGGGTTGCTGCGCCGGGCTTGGTCTTGGTCGCGCCGGGAAGAGGGCTGGGGGTCGGATGCAAGTCAGCGCGCGTTCGCCGTCAAGTACGCCAGACCGTTTTCGAGTGTCAACGCACGTAATGATGATGGAACCAGTCTCCGTCTGCCAGTAGGTGTCGACGACGGCGCACTCCTTCTGGCCGACGTGCTCCCAGTACCACTCCCACGCCTCGGGGTTGATCGGCTCGCCGACCGAGCCGATCGTGCGGAGCGTCGACAGGTCGTGGCCCTTGATGTGCTCCTCGCCGAGGCGGCGGAGGAGACGGATGGCGGTCGGGGCGGTGTAGAACTGGGTGAGCTTGTGCTTGGCGACGGTCTCCCAGAAGCGCGAGGGGGTGGGGTAGACGGGAGTCGACTCGAAGATGGTCGTCGTGACACCGTCTGCAGGGGGAATTGATCAGGAGCTGAACTGACTGGCAGGAACCGCCCTGGCCTGGCGAGGCGAGGCGACGCAGGGTCGATAGGAAGCGAGAACTTACTGGCAAGCGGGCCGTAGACGATGTAGGTGTGGCCCGTGATCCAGCCGACGTCGGCCATGCAGGCGTAGCGGTCCTCGGGGTGGACATCGAAGACGTACTTGAGCGTCATGAAAGCGCCGAGGAGGTATCCTGCGGAGGAGTGAACAACACCCTTGGGCTGCGCGCGCGATCGAATCAGCTCCAGCTCGTGCAAAACAGGCAGGGCACTGGTGATACCTTGCCAGTCGAGCCCGAGGTGTACAGGATGAAGAGCGGGTCCTCGGCAGCGACAATCTCGACGGGGCAGTACGGCTGCACCGCGAGCTTCTCCTCGTGCCACCAGTGGTCGCGGCCCTCGGTCCACTTGACGTTGCCGCCGGTGCGCTTGAGGACGAGGACGTGCTCGACGAGCGGGCACTCGTTGAGCGCCGCGTCGACGATCGACTTGGTCGCGATCGTCTTGCCGCCGCGCTTGCCCTCGTCGGTCGTGATGACGACGCGCGACTTGGCGTCGACGACGCGGTCGCGGAGCGACTCGGCCGAGAAGCCGGCAAAGACGACCGAGTGGATCGCGCCGAGACGGGCGCAGGCGAGGAAGGCGATCGCCGCCTCGGGGACCATGGGCAGGTAGATGGCGACAGTCTGCGCGCAATCGCGTCAGTCGCAGATCGTAGAGCCGAAAGGAGGAGCACGCACGTCGCCCTTCTTGACACCATAGCTCTTGAGGATGTTGGCCGTGCGGCACACCTCCTGGAAGAGCTGCTCGTACGTGAGCTCGACGTGCTCGCCAGGCTCATCGGCCTCCCAGATGATGGCAGTCTGCGAGAGAGGCACAGAGGCGTATGTAAGCGGATCTGGCGGAGCAGAATCGGCGAAACAAGGGAAGGACGCACCTTGTTCGGGTGCTTGTACGCCCAGCGGTCGACGCAGTTGTATGAAACGTTCAGGCCGCCTTCAGGGAACCACTGGACGTCGCCAGCCTCGAACGAGCCGGCCTGGACGGTCGAGTACGGGCGGTGCCTACGGGACAGCGACAGTTCGTCAGGCTCCCCACATGGCTGCGATCGGCGCGATGGAAAGCAGCGCAGCGCGCAACGCACCAGTAGAGGTGCTCCTTGGCCATCTGTGCGTCGCGTCGTGCCCCGGAGAGCGAGAAAGCGTCAGCGCCAACATTCGGAAGGAGGCGCGACGTCCCCGCATCGACGTGCCCAGCGTCCCACAGAGCTCCTGGCCGCACGAGAGCCGTCCGACTGGCTCAGACAGATCCGCAATCTACAGTGCTGGGATTTATCCCCGCCCGGAAGCGCTGCAGCGAGCGGGAGGAAAGCGCGCGGACTCGCGCCTCCCCCAACTCGACACAAGATCGCGCACAACTCGGCGACGGCGGCTCCTTTTTCAAGTCTGCCGCCTGCACGAGCACCAGAGGCAGTGTCTCTGCCCGTGCGTGCATCGACGCGCCCTCCCAGAAGGAGTGGATGCGTGCGAATCTCGCGAGCTCGGAAGCGTGAGATGCGGGAACACGCCCGGAACGACGCCGTGCGAGTCGAGGGATGGTGCGGAGGCAAGAGAGGGGTGCACTCACGCGGTCCCAGAACTGCGCGGGCTGCTCGACCGACTCTGCGTAGAGCTTGCGGTACTCTTCCTCGTGCGCATGCGGCTTGTGCGACGAGCCGTCGTTGCGCTTCGAGATGGGGTGGGTCGGGGCGTTGTACTGGTGCTCGGACGCCATCGTTGCGTGCGAGGCTCTGAGCTGAGTGGGAAGAAGGGCGAGAGAGGGACGCGGGAGGGTCGTCGCGACGCTCGGAAGTGGGGACGGCTGGCCGCCCCTCGTGCCCTCGCCCGCCCGCCGCTGAGCGCATTCGCGCGCCCGTTCCTTGGCTCACGAGTCCTCCCGACGCTCACCGCCTATCGCGGTCTCGGCCCCGCCCTTGCAACGCTGGAGCTCCCCCTCGCCTCGTCATCGCAACCTTCTCAATCGCCGTTGTCCTCCTTGCCCAGCTCAATCACTCTCTGTCCAGTAGCTCGCGCGATTCTGTAACTCTCAGAACCTCCCTCCTGCTAGTGCACGGCAATGAAGTGCGATTCCGTAGAGACTGCCAGCCAACCCCGCTTTTCCCCCCCCTCTGCACTCGCGAGTCCCGGCGCTGGTCAATCCCGCCCTGCACATGTTTCGGGATCACCCCCGAGGACCCGGCAGCACAGCAGCGCCGGGCGAGGCGCGAGGCGAAAGGACGCGGAAGCTGGACCCGGCCAACTCGCCCGCCGGTGGGGTCGGAACGCGCCGGGAGCCAATCACGCGCGACCCTCACCAGTTCGCTCGCCGGTCAGGGGGCGGTCAGAGACGCCGGCGCCGGGCAATATCCGCGCTGTGAGGAGGTCGAGGGGAGTGCGTAGGAGACAGGTACGGGTATCGTGGCGGGTACAAGGGTGGGAAGATGCGAGCGGGCGGGAGGAAAGAGAAGAGCGCGTCGATGATCACGGCGATTAGACAGTGTCTGCGATTGCTAGAGATTAGTCCAGGCTCTGCGGAACGACAGATGCAATGTACCGTCATGGTAGGCCCTGTGTGTGCACGACGAGTGTCAGTCGGGTAGGAGAAGCGTGAGAGATCAGCGGCCACCCACCATCGCGTGTCCTTCGGGCTTTTCGGCGCGTTGCGGACCTGTGCGACCGTCTCGAGGTCAGAGTCGAATCTCGCCCTGACGATGCACACACAACGCACATAGCGGTCGTTATCCGGCGGGAGCTCCTTCTTCTTGCAGCTCGCCAGCATCGACTGCATCGTTCTGCTCGGAACGCTGAGTCAGCCTTTGCAAGCGCAGACGCGGAATATCCGCACGCGGCGAGACGCACATCAACAAGCTCTGTACGTTGAGTACGGGCGACCATCCTGTGCGAATGTGCGTCAGCACAGACAGCGGTCCGTCGCCCGCGTCGCCCAGGCGCGGAGCAGACTCAAAGTGGCCATTCACGCACCACTGCCGAGCACAGATGCGCAGATGTGTCTGTTCTCAGAATGGACAAGCAAGGACTCGGTTAGCCGGTTCTTCAAACGAGGGCGATGCTGCGCGAGGGATGAAGCCCTCTCGTGTCGCTCTGTCAGAAGACACGAGAATCCCGGACAAGTGGCGCACCCATTCGTGTAGACATGCGGATGCATGGGAGGCGAGAAGCCGTCGCTCGTCAGGAAGGTGACTTCGGGCGACTGCGGTCGGTCCAGCGCCGAAGCAGGCGACGTGAACAAGCCATCAGCACTCGCTCGAACGCCCCGGTCAGAAATCGACGCACCTCTATCGGGTAGCTTGTTGTGAACCGGAAACGCTGCGAATACGGACCGGCGGAGGCGCGGCGTCAGGTCAGAACTATTGCGCGGTCAAGAGCGAGTTATGCCTCGAGCCGCGTACCAGCGCGAACTCCTCTGCAAGCGCGCCCAGCAGTGAGCACGGTCACGATGGTCTGATCGACGCCCGGGAGGGTCGGAACGAGCTTGTACGCACCTCCTTCGTAGACCGACTCGCCGAGGACCGAGATGGCGAGGACCCACTCCTCGAGATTCTCGGCGCGCAGCACGCGGCAGCCTGTGCAGGTCGAGAGCCAGTAACGTCAGGTCAGCATCGGTGCGCCCTCGTAGCGCGCGGGAGTACATGGCCAAGGCGCGGCACCACATACGCACCGGCCGGAGCGCCCTTGGTCTGGAGCTCGGTGAGCTCCTGAGCACACGACGGAGTTAGTACGGTCTCGTACGGCTGAGCGTGCGGCGCACCTTCTGCAAGCGCTTGGTAGCGATGCGCGAGCCCATGAGTTCGAGGCGATGCGCGAGCCGAGGGAGCGAGGGGAATCGAGCGAGCGGACTAGCTGGGAGGCGCTAGCGGGGATTGTGCAAGCTCTGGAGCGTGTCTGAGTGTAGCAGTCCGACACTCTGTGCTAGGCAAGCGAGGCAGGGGAGAGACCAACCTCGCGGGTGCACCGCCTCGAGGCGATCATCACTGCAGAGAAGAGCAGTGAAGGGTGAGATCAGCCATTCGAAGTACTCCTACAGCCAGTCCCGCCTTACACAGGTTCCCCTGTCCGCGTGCAGCCGGTGCCGCCTCGCCTTCGCGCTGGTTGGCCTCGTTTCCTTGACTTTACCGCACGTTCGCCATGGCCGCACAGAGCACCGCCAGGACTACGCTCACCCTCGCCGCCCGCACGCTGCGGGCTCGCTTGCCCACTCCCACGGCATCTGCTGGAGCGAGTGCCCACCGCGCTCTCTCTTCCGCCGCCGCCTTTGCCGCACCGTCTCGCTCGCTCACACGCGCCGCTGCCAGGCCGCGCTGGAGCCCAGCGAGTGCTACTGCAGCATGGCAGCTCTCTGGTGCGTCGGGAGATTCCCACGGTCCCAGCCGAGGAGACTTCGGCTGACCTCATCCCGTCGGACTTCTTTGCAGCGCCGTCGCAGCGCCGCACCATGTTCATCCAGACCGAGTCGACCCCCAACGCCGACTCGCTCAAGTTCATCCCCGGACAGGAGGTCTCGCCCGGCGCCACGCACGAGTTCCTCGACGCTGGCGCCGCCGCCGCTTCTCCGCTCGCCGACCGCCTGTTCCACCTCCCCGACGTCAAGTCTGTCTTCTTCGGGCCCGACTTTATCTCGGTGAACAAGACCGAGGACGGGCAGTGGAGCGAGCTCAAGCCCGAGATCTACTCGATCATCATGGAGCACTTTACGGCCGGGCGGCCGCTCTTCGAGGAGGGGCGCGGCGGCGGCGCCGAGGATACGCGCATCCTCGACACGGACAGCGAGGTGGTCGCGATGATCAAGGAGCTGCTCGAGACGCGCGTGCGGCCGGCCATCATGGAGGACGGCGGCGACATCGAGTACCGCGGGTTCGACGAGGACTCGGGCGTCGTCCAGCTCAGCCTCAAGGGCAGCTGCAGGGGCTGCGAGAGCTCGGCCGTCACGCTCAAGAGCGGCATCGAGCGCATGCTCATGCACTACATTCCCGGTGCGTCGACTCGTGGCGGATTCGTCCCGCCTGAGAGTGCGGAACCAAGTCGGTTGCTGACCCCGGATCCGGTTGTCTCGTCACCTTTTGCGCAACAGAGGTCAAGGAGGTCGAGCAGGTGAGCTCCTCCTTCCACAGAGTCTACTGCCCTCACCCCTCGTCCCGGTTCGCATGAATGCGCCGGACCTTCCCAGTCCCGCTCTCCACCTCTGTTCTCTCCCACGTGCACCTGCGTTCCTTCCAAGGCACTGCGTGCTGACGCTGCTGCTTTGTCGCCACAGGTCCTGGGTCCGGCGGAGGCGGTTGCCGAGGACGAGTTTGCCAAGTTTGAAGAGCGGCTACGGATGGGGGGCAAGACGGTGTCGGTGTAGTCTTTGTCTTCGCATGGCACATAGACACGCTTCTGTCCCGTGTCTCTCTCGAGAGTGCTCGGTCGGGGTGGGTCAGGCCGGAAGGGAATTTGCTGGCCGCGGATTCGCGTGCTCGATTGACTCTGCCGCGCTCGGCTCTCGTCGCCGCCACTCGCAGCGCTCCAGGACGCGGTCTGAGCGATGCTGGCCCTCCGCAAGCAGCTGTCCCGCGCAGCCGCGCACGCGCACCCGCGCCAGTCGCGCTCGCTCGCGACGCCCACGCCGTTCCCGCCTGCGCCGCCAAAGGACTACGCCTCGATCACGCCGCCGTACGCGCACCTCGTGCGCCAGCTCGAGACCGTCCGCAGCGTCCTCGGGGGTCGTCCGCTCTCGCTCGCCGAAAAGATTGTCTACTCGCACCTCGTCAACGTCGAGGAGGGCCTTGCCGGAGGGGACCCCATCCGCGGCGAGAAGCACCTCAAGCTCCGCCCCGACCGTGTCGCACTCCAGGGTGAGCTGACCGTGCTCCTTCGACACGCCCGCACAAAGAGGAATCGCGCTGATGCCGCCGCCCACCGCCGCCGCTCGCAGATGCTTCCGCTCAGATGGCCATTCTCCAGTTCTCGACCTGCGGGCGTGACCGCACGGCTGTCCCCGTGTCGATCCACTGCGACCACCTGATCTCGGCGTACGAGGGCGCAGAGGCTGACCTCAAGGTGCGCCTCCCCGGCCATCCTCCCTTTGCTCTGCGCCGTCAAAGGCTGACCCTGCTCGGCTTGCATCGCTCCAGCGCTCGATACACTCGAACCAGGAGGTCTTTGACTTCCTCCAGAGCGCCGCCAAGAAGTACGGCATCGAGTTCTGGGGCCCGGGCAGCGGTATCATCCACCAGATCGTCCTCGAGAGTGAGTTGCCCTCGTCTCTCTCGGTATCTGGCCGACTTGGACTGGTCTCCTAACCGAGGGTGACTGCGTGGTCAGTGGCAGGAGCGGACCGGGACTCACCAGATCTATTTACGCAGACTACTCGGCACCCGGTCTCCTTATGCTCGGTTGCGACTCGCACACGCCGAACGCCGGCGGTCTCGGCGCCATCGCCATCGGTGTCGGAGGTGCTGACGCCGTCGACGCGATGACGGCGACGCCCTGGGAGCTCAAGGCGCCGAAGTTGATCGGTGTCGAGCTCAAGGGCGAGCTCTCGGGCTGGTGCTCGGCCAAGGATGTCATCCTCGAGGTCGTCGGCCGCCTCTCGGTGCGCGGCGGCACGGGCTCGATCATCGAGTACTACGGCGAGGGCGTCGAGCGCATGGGCGCGACCGGCCTCGCGACGATCGCCAACATGGGCGCCGAGATGGGCGCGACGACGTCGACGTTCCCGTACTCGGACAACATGCGGCGGTACCTGCACGCGACGAACCGCGGGCCCGTCGCCGACGAGGCCGACAAGGCGCAGGCCGCGGGCTTCCTCAGCGCCGACGCCGGGTGCGAGTACGACCAGCACGTCTCGATCGACCTCTCGACGCTCGAGCCCAAGCTCAACGGGCCCTTCACGCCCGACCTCAGCACGCCGCTGAGCAAGTTTGGCGGGTTGGTCCAGGACAAGGGGTGGAAGGACGAGCTGAGCGCCGCGCTCATCGGCAGCTGCACCAACTCGTCGTACGAGGACATGGCGCGCGCGGCGAGCATCGCCCGGCAGGCAAAGGCCAAGGGCCTGAACGTCAAGAGCAGCTTCATGGTCACGCCTGGGTGCGTGCCGGCTCGGAAGTCCCCCTAACCCACGAGGCTGACTTTCCCCTCCTTCGTTTCGCTGTGCGCCAGCTCCGAGCTCATCAACGCGACCATCGAGCGTGACGGAATCAAGGCCGACCTCGAGGCCGTTGGCGGCCAGGTCCTCGCCAACGCGTGCGGTCCTTGCATCGGCCAGTGGGAGCGCTCGGAGAAGAAGGGCGAGGAAAACGGTGCGTTGTGCTTATCAGGCGATACGAATCAGTGGAAAGTGCAGCAATACTCACTCGACGGTGTACAGCCATCCTCACGTCGTTCAACCGCAACTTCAAGGCGCGCAACGACGGCAACCGCCTGACGATGAACTTCCTCGCTTCCCCCGACATCGTCACGGCGATGGCCTTCTCGGGCAAGCTCAGTTTTGACCCGCGCCACGACGAGCTGCTCGACGCCGAGGGCAAGCCGTTCAAGTTTGACCCTCCCTCGGGCGACAAGCTCCCCGCGTCGGGCTTCACGGCCGGCAACACGTCGTACCTCCCGCGCGCCGTGCCCGAGCCCGAGCCGTCGACGCCGCTCGCCATCTCGCCGACGTCGACGCGCCTCGAGCTCCTCGAGCCGTTCGACCCGCACTTTACGCCCGCGCAGTTTGCCGACTCGGGCGCCCAGCTCGAGTTTGAGGATCTCCGGTGCTTGCTCCGCATCCGCGGCAAGTGCACGACGGACGAGATCTCGGCGGCGGGCAAGTGGCTCAAGTACAAGGGCCACCTGTCGAACCTTGCGTGCGTGCGGCTGCCTCTGCTGGCTCCAGTGCATGCGACTGACGCGCTGTCGCGTGCACGATGACACAGCGAGAACACGCTCATCGGGGCGATGAATGACGAGACGGAGCGTGTCAACTCGGCGATCGACTTCGAGACGGGCGAGGAGGGCACGATCCCGGAGGTCGCCAAGGCGTACAAGGCGCGTGGCCAGCCGTGGATGATCGTCACCGACGTGCGTCTCGTCTTGTTTTGACATGCGAGGGCCTCGAGCAAAGGAGGACCGCGTTTCCGCGCCGTTGTGACGGATCGCTCCTCTCAAGGTCATGCGCTAACCCTTTCTCCCCCTCCATGGCCTGACAGCACAACTACGGCGAGGGTTCTGCGCGCGAGCACGCGTCGCTCCAGCCGCGATTCCTCAACTGCAAGGTCATCCTCGCGCGGTCGTTTGCGCGGATCCACCGCACCAACCTGACCAAGCAGGGCGTGCTCCCGCTCACGTTTGCCGACGAGGCCGACTATGCGCACGTCGCCGCGGGCGACGTCGTCTCGACGTCGGGCCTCGACGCGCTCCTGCGCGGCCACCTCGACGCCGATGTCGACATTGTCGTGCGCAAGAGCGACGGGAGCGAGAAGCGGGTCAAGACGGTGCACGGGCTCTCGCGCGACCAGGTCGAGTGGATTTCCGCAGGCTCGGCCTTGAACCTCATCAAGCAGAAGGCGGCCGAGGAGCAGGCGGCTGCTGCGAGCGCATAGACGAGGATAGAGATGTCGAACAGGGGAGAGAGAGAGGGAGGCGGGTATCGTGTTGTACGAGTTTCTCCGTGGGGTTGCGCCGCTCTTTCTCTCTCTGCTCCCCTCTGCATCATGCAACATCTGCATCGTATCAGCTGCGCCTTGTGTGAGATGGCGAGGGAAGGCGTCGGGACCTCCCCTCGAGAGGAGGGGCGCCTCTGGCTCGCGCGAAGACGCGGGTGGCCTGAGCGAGCGTGTCGCCTCGAGAGAGGACGCAGGCAGTCCCTTGCGAGCAGTCAGCACCCAGGTGAGCGTTCTCCCCGCCGCCTCTCGCCCTCGCTGTGCTTCTGGAGCTCTGCCGTCGCCTCGCTGCGATCCGGCTCCACCTCACCCTCGCGCGCTCGTCTCTGCCGCGACTGACGCTGTCTGCGGGCTGAGCGAGCACGTGCACCGCTAGACGAGCTTGATCGAGCACGACCAAGCCGCACGAACTTCCCGCGCTGACCCGTCGCACCCTCAACCCTCTCGTCGTCCTCCTCTCCGCGCACCGCCCTCCCCGCGCGCCCTCTCGCCACGCTGGCGCAACAACACTCGCTCGCGCGGGACCAGAAGACCATCTTCAGCATGGCCGGTCCCGGTTCCTCCTTCGGCGGCCGCCGCAAGGTCGTCAAGAAGGGCCTCGGATTCACCCTCATGGTCGTCGGTCCGTCCGCTTCCCTGGCCCGTCCCAGTCCGTCCTAGGGCCGCGCTGACGAGCTCTGTGCATCACCGCATCGCAGGCCAGAGCGGAACGGGCCGCACGACTTTCGTCAACACGCTCTGCGAGTCGCCCGTCATCGAACACAAGGCGCCCGTCGCACCTGAGATGGCGCACCAGGAGGATGGCATCAAGATCAACCCCGTCAACGTTGGTGCGTGGCTCGAGTGCGCGTCGCTCGGTCGAGGCTCGGAGCTGACGGGCCCAAAATTCGCAGAGCTCGAGGAGGACGGTGTGCGCATCTCGCTCACCGTCGTCGACACGCCCGGCTTTGGCGACCAGATCGACAACGGGTTCACGTACGGCTGCTCGTAGGGCCAATTCCGGGACCGCGCTGACTCGAGCCCCTCTATGACCCGCAGCTTCAACGAGATCATGGGCTACCTCGAGCGCCAGTACGACGACATTCTCGCCGAGGAGAGCCGCATCAAGCGCAACCCGCGCTTCCGCGACAACCGCGTCCACGCCCTCCTGTACTTCATCACCCCGACAGGTCACGCGTGAGTCCTGCGTTGCAGCGTTCATCACGCACACTGCCACAAGAGCAAGAGCGATGCTGATGAGCCTAGCCGTGCGATGACACAGCCTGCGCGAGCTCGACATCGAGCTCATGCGCCGCCTCTCGCCGCGCGTCAACGTGATCCCCGTCATCGGCAAGTCGGACACGCTCACGCCGGGCGAGCTGCAGGCGTTCAAGCGCCGCGTCATGGAGGACATCGAGTACTACTCGATCCCGATCTACAACTTCCCGTACGACGTCGAGGAGGACGAGGAGGAGACGATCCAGGACAACAGCGAGCTCCGGGTGCGTGCCGCTTCTCTGCCCGCTCTTCCTCGCGCCTTGCTGACTCGCTAGTGCCCGTGCAGGCCCTCATGCCCTTTGCGATCGTCGGCTCGGAGGAGGAGATCGAGGTCAACGGCGAGCCCGTGCGCGCGCGCCGCTACCCGTGGGGCATCGTCGAGGTCGACAACCCGCAGCACAGCGACTTCCAGCGCCTCCGCAACGCACTCCTCTCGACCCACTTGACCGACCTCAAGGAGATCACGGTCCGTCGGGCACGTGCTTTTGGGTGTGCATGCAGCGAGACTGACCCTGCCTGCGCCTCTCCTTCGCCGGAACCGTACTGTCTGTGGCTTTATTCCTGCGATGCCCCGGACTACAGCACGGTGCGTACTTGATTTGCTCAGGCGAAGGATTGTGCGCTGACATCTAGTTTCCCGCCTCCTCGTCACCCGACTATTCTGCGCCCACTTGACGCCCGCAGACTTCCTCTACGAGCAATACCGAACGGAGAAGCTCTCCAGGAGCGTGGTGGGTGGACAGCCCGGCGGACCGGAGTATGGAGACAGCCAGGACGCGAGTGTCCTTCCCGAAGACCTTGCCACGCAGAGTGTGCGCCTCAAGGAGGACCAGATCCGTCGCGAGGGTGCGTGCCGCCGTCGGATTCGTCCACAGTTTCTGCGTCAAGACTGACATGCGCCTGTGAATTGCCTGCAGAGGAGCGCCTGCGCGAGCTCGAGCTCCGCTCTCAGCGCGAGATCGCCGAGCGCCGCCAAGAGCTCCTCGCCAAGGAGCAGCTCCTGCGCTCGCTCGAGGCGCGCCTCGCCGCCGCCGAGGCGAGCGGCGGCACGCCGCCCCCGCCTCCTCCTGCGATCCACTCGCCTACACCCGTCTCGCCGCAGCAGCAGGGACAGGCGCATCCGGTGCTCACGCCTGGCGGGCAGAACGGCCACGACGGCATGCAGTGAGGACCAGTATGGCTCTCGAGAAACGACGACCCCTTTTCGCACGTCCCCTATACCCCCCTCTTTCTTCTTTGCGCGCCCTGTGTTTCTTTCATGACGAGTACCCCGAGCCCAGCTCTCCTCCTGCCTCCTATCTCTTCTCGCTCCACACCTCGCATTCTGTCACGCGTTGCCAATGTCCGTTCGTTCAGTGCACGCCTGTTGGTCAGGAGAGAGAGGCCGGTCTATCGAAAAGTCCGTCGGTGATCAGCGCCTCGCGCACAATCTCGCTATCGTGCACACACGCGGGTCTCGACGACCTTGCGCGCATCGATCCTGGAACGCGGTCGCCAGGAGAAGTTGCAGCAGGCAGCGAGTGCTCCAGACACTTGTGGTGACAGCGACAGGGACAAAGAGCTGCGCGCAACCGTTGTCCGCCGTCGTTCTCTTCTTCCGCGTTGCGAAACCCTTGTCCTGGACGTACGCCACGAGGCTCTCCAGGTCGAGGTGGGTGCTCTCGGCCCTCTTGTTGATTCCTCGGCGCTCGTCGCGCGGGAGCCAGCGGCCAAGGATCTGCTCTTTTCACTCCGACAGGTTTTGCGAGTTCCGTTTCGGCCTCATGACACGAACGCAAGTCTGAGAAAGCTCGTCAGGACGCCAATACTGGTGTCAAAAATGCATCATTTGCCGTCCGAATCGACCAGATTGACAGAGGGCGAGAGGGTCAAGGTCAGTCGCCTCTGGTCGACTGCGCCAGAGAGCGCTTCAACGATCTCTCAGGGTACCCTGGACCAAGTTGGCGTGTGCGGGACCGATACCTGCGTTGATGAGGCACGAAGAGCGGGCGTGGGACTGAGACGAGCCTGTGAAGAAGGAGCTGTGTCGCTGGGGAAAGCACTGGACGGGACGGACGGGAGTCACAATCTACGCAAGCTTCCCGATTCGATAGCTGCCGTCGAGCGGCAGGTGGATGAGCATGCCGGCGTTCGAGAGGCATTCAGACACGCAGCAATCCGTGATTCTTCGCAGGCGCAGCCAGGAGGACAGGAGCGCCGGAGCATGCGAGTCCGACTTGAGCGCTCGCGCGTCAGCGGTAGCGTGTGAGCACGAAGGCCGTAGCGAGACTATGTCGTACAGCGGTTTCGCTGCTGCACAGCAGCGCGACGGCGGGCACATAGACGGGCGGACCTTCTCAACCCAAGTGGCTGTCGCGGCTGCCCCCGAGAGCTGTGAAACGAGAGGGGAGGGAAGAGCAAGTCGTAGGACAGCGTGCGAGACTGCAGCAAGAGCGGAAGATGCGTCGAGGGCGTTGCCGCCGCCCTTGGCCGCACACGCCCAGCTTGGCCGCAACTTGACCGCCGTCGCCCTGGGGCGCCTCGGTTCAGCCTATCCGGTATCTGTACAATCTCAGGGTGCGTCCGACGTCGCAGAGCAAGCGAAAGAGACGAGACAGCGTCGAGATGCCAGCGTGGAATGGGTGCTGCTTCCTCGAGACGGAGAGCGAGGGAAGCGCTCGGCCGAGTGCGGATCAGCCGTGCACTATCCGGCAGACCCTCGACTGCGAGCAGGGCCTGGCAGAGTGGAGCAGAAGCAGGCGCACCGCGAGGAACGCGGAAGCGGGAGGCGGAGCTCGGCAAGTGTCGCATGCGAAGGATGCCGGCCGCCGTCTCCGAGGCGCTCGACTTTGCCCGCCCTCGTCCTCCTCTCCTCTCGCCTTGCCCGTCTTTGCCCCTTGCGAGAGCACGCCGCACCACACCATGCTCCGCACTGCCGCCCTCGAGGCCCGCCTTCTCGCCCGCCCCGCCACCCTCCCCTCGCCCGCCCTCCGCCGCCTCGTCCACTCGGCTCCGTCGGCAGCCCGCAAGGCTGCCTCGCAGACGACGACTCCCGCACCCGCAGACGACGCCACGGCCGCCCGCCGCTTCCTCCGCACCTCGGCGTCCCAGCCCGCCGCCGGCACCGCGCACCTCTCTGCGTCTGGCGCCGCTCACGAGGCCGCGCCCGCGCTCCCAGACGACTACAAGCCCCAGGACCCGCTCGCGACGCTCGATGCTGCCTACCTCTCGCGCACGACCGCGCACCTCCAGGCGAGCAGCCTCTCGGACCTCATGCGCCAGTGGGTCGTGTACGCCGTCTCGGAGCAGTCGCTCCTCGTCTCGATGGGGCCCTGGTTCGTCGCAAAGCTCCAGTGGGCCAACGACAACGTCCCCGTCCTCGGGCCCGCCGCCTGGGCCGTCTTTGCTGCCGTGCGTTCGTCTCCTTGGCGCGTGATATCATGCCCGATAAGTCGCCTCGTGCTCACTCTCGCTCGTCTCGTCTCGCAGGGCATGAACAGCACCTTCTACCGCGTCTTTGTCGGTGGCGAGACCGTGCCAGGCTGTGCCGAGCAGGTCCAGCGTTACGCCGACCGCGGGGTGAGTCTTTCGCCGGTCCTCTTCGGATGTCGTATTTCGAGCCTCCCCTGATCGGTTCCCCTCTCTCTCGCAGATCGGCGTGATGCTCAACTACAGTGCCGAGGCGCCGCTCGGCACGTCCAAGGCTGGCGGTGGGATTGACGAGGCCGCCATGACCGAGATCACCAACGCGGTCGGCGAGGCTGCCCGCCTCATCCCCTCGTCCTCGACTGCCGACGCTGCGGCCATCAAGCCGGCCCTCCTCGCCATCAAGCTCACCGGCCTGATCTACGACGCTTCGATCCTCGCTCGTGCGACCACCGCGCTCATCAACGACCCGGCCGTCAAGGCGGGCGGCCGCGTCCCGTCCGACATCCTCTTCCCCAAGTCGGACGCGCTCTCGACCGAGGACCACGAGCTTCTCGACAAGCTCTACGCTGGCCTCCGCAAGGTTGCGTCAGAGGCGCAGAAGCACAACCTCCGTCTCCTTGTCGACGCCGAGCAGTCGTGGTTCCAGCCGGCCATCGACCGCTTTGTCGACCTTCTCAGCGAGGAGTACAACCGCGTGCGCCCCGCCAGCTCGTCCGACGCGCCCCCGTCGGCGCCCATCGTCTACAACACGTACCAGTGCTACCTCCGCGATGCGCCCGCGCGCATCAAGGAGCAGCTCGCGCACGCCGACAAGCACGGCTACTCGTTCGGCGCCAAGCTCGTCCGCGGCGCGTACCAGGAGGCTGAGCGCGCGCTGCACGAGAAGAGCCCCGTCGCCGAGTTCTGCGTCGTGCACGGCACCAAGGCCGACACGGACAACTGCTACGACGAGTGCGCGGGCATCCTCGAGAAGCGTCTCGTCGCCGACCTCGCCAAGAAGAACGCCGCCGACCAGCCGGGCGTCGGTGTCGTGCTCGCGAGCCACAACGGCACGAGCATGAAGAAGTTCCTCCAGTCGCTGCGCGACGACGGGCTCGCGAAGGAGGAGGACGGTGGGCTCCGCGTCGATGACCGTGTCCGTGGCCGTGTCGCGTTCGGCCAGCTCATGGGTGCGTTGGCTCTCCATGACCGCTCACAGAGAGATTGCGGATCTGACCATCACCACGCTCTCCGCAGGCATGTCGGACAACCTCACCATCTCGCTCATCAACCTCATGCGCCCACACCCGTCCGGCCCGGGCGCCGACCCGACCACCGCGCCGCTCGTCGTCAAGTACATGCCGTACGCGTCGCTCGCACAGGGCCTCCCGTACCTCACTCGCCGCGCGAGCGAGAACCAGAGCATTCTCAAGGGCGACCCGACGTCGGGCCGTGGTGGCGCGCGCGAGGAGCGCCGCGCTGTCGGCAAGGAGATCCGCCGCCGCTTTGGCATCCCGTTCTAGACGCGCAGGCGAGTGACCCGCGCGCCGCCATCTCTATCGCATGCTGTGCCCTTTCGCCCCCTTTTTTGCTGTCGCCAGCCGAGTCGCCTTTTTCTTACCCTCCTTTTGCTGTACCGGTCTCCCGCGTGCGCACGGTCGCCTATCCTTGTTGTAGTACCTTCTGCCGGTCTCCACACTCCGTTGTTGCCCTGCATCTGACGACATTTACCGCATCTTTCTTTGCCGAGAGGTTTCGAAGCTCTGCTCACTTCTCGTCCAAGAGAGCCGCGCTGGCGCTCACGCAACAGGGTCAGGTCTTGCACGCCTTGATGCAAGGTTCCGACAGCTCTCAGAAATACACACGTGCCGGGACGATGAGCGCATGCGGATCTTGACCTCGACCTCTGTTCACCTCACCTCGAGATGGACCAGCTCGAACGCAAGCTGCTGAAGGATGCAGCGCTGATCCTCACTGGGTTGCCACGCGGATCTGAATTCGGCCTCGATGGGAGGTTGTGGCAGGTCGACCGCTTCTCGGTGCGTCCATCGTCCTTGCCGCTCTCACGCAGCTCAGGCTGACCAGCAACGTGCACACAGGGCGTCAAAATGCTTCCAGCAGGCTTCCATTTCTTCGTCTTCTCCGCCGCACCCGCTTCCGCCTCTGCCGACCCGTCCTCTTCGCAAGGCGTCGCAGCCCGCCACGGCCTCTTGCGCTTCTTCGAGCCGGGCGAGCGCCTCGTGCAGGAGTGGGACAACATGCACGAAGAGCTGAAGCGGACCGCGCCGCCCAAGAAGCGGCGGCGCACCGCGCGCGCCTCGTCGGGCAGCGAGGCAGAAGCGACGCTCGTCTCGGACGACTACCTCAAGCGCCTCGACTCGAGCCTCGCCCCGTACCCGTCCGACGCGCTCGCAGAGCAGTGGCGCGCGCTCGCCGGGTTCGTGACGGAGGAGACGGTCGCGCGCGTCGTCGGGCTCGACGAGCAGCGCTGCGGCGTCGTCGACGCGCTCACGAGCTCGGCCGCAGACGAGGCTGGCATGGCGGCGGGCGCTGGAGCAACGAGTGCCCAGCGCACGTGGGGCAAGGCGCGCGGCGCAGCGGCGGCGGGCGAGGGAGACGTTGATGCGGCCGATCCGCAGCCCGACGTGCGCGAGGTGGTCGAGCTGGACAAGGAAGATGGGGAGGAGGGCGGGCCCGAGCTGCTCGAATTCGTCAGGTTTGATGAGAGGCGCAGCTGGCCGAGGGGTGCGGTCGGGGAGGAGCTGACGCATTGGAGCAAGGACAAAAGCTGGCAGCTGAGTGAGGTCGTGCGGAGCCAGCTGAATGACGGTGCGCCCGATGCCCTCTCTCCTCCCTATACAAGGCTGACATGCATATGCGCGACCAGACCCGAAGGAGCTGCTCGCCGAGTTCCAGCTCGCGTTCGTGCTCTTCTCGCTCGTGCACAACTTCTCGTCCCTCTCGACGTACAAGTCGCTCTTCTCCCTCATCTGCCGGTCCGCCACGCTCGTCTACCCGCCATCGTCCCGCCCAACCGCGACATCACTCCCCTCACCACTGCTGTCGACCACGTCGCTCCCGCTCTTTGCATCGTTCCTCTCGGCCTTTCACGCCCAGGTCAACTTTCTCGACGAGACGTTCTTCTCGGCGCAGCTCCCCTCGCTTGAGCAGCACCTGCTCGACTCTCTCGCCGAGCTGTCGCAAGCACTGTCGGACGCGCTCCCGGCGTGGGAGGCCCTCGGCGCGCAGGACGCGGCCGTCGCAGGCGTCTGGAACGAGGTGATTCGGCGATGGGACGCGCTCGCGGCGCTGACGACGGCCAAGTTTGGGTGGGACCTGGGCGTCGTGCGCGGGAGCCGGGCAAAGTACCTGTCTGCGGGCGGGCGGGCGCAGCGCGCTGCGGACGAGGTCGATCTGGAGGACCTCGAGGAGGGCGAGGATGCGCCGGTCGTGCTAGACGAGGAGGGCCTGGGCGAGTACTATGGGTGATGACTGGAAAATTGCGGCTATTCCCGGGTCGGGCCGCAGCTATCTGTGCCGGCGCAGTGGAACCCGCGCGCTTCGCTGTCCGCCGCTGCCGTCGGCGTCCGCGCACGCCTCGAGAGCGCGCGAGACTCACCGGGAACTCGTTCGATAGAGCGACTCGTGCTGTCCACACCCCTCGAGCCCCTGTACGCGGCGTGAGGACCCCGCCATCTCCGCCGTCGAGTCCGATCGCGCCTTTGCTCGTCCGCGTGCGCTCTCGCCTCGCCTCGCCTCGTCCCCAGAGCTGCGCGCGCGATGAGCTCGAACGCGAGCATCCGCCTCACCGAGCCCGTCGTCTTCCTCGTCGGCGGGCTCGACTACGAGCGCGCGCGCCAGCGCCAGCGACGGGCGGCCGCGCGGGCAGCGGCCGCCGAGACGACGACGGCGACGGCTGCGAGCACGGCGCAGGCGAGCGTAGGCACGCCTGGGCCCTCGCGCCCTGCGTCCCCGGACCGCGCAGCCCGCTCGCGCTCTCGTCCCGGCTCACGCACCGCCTCGCCGGCGCCTGCATCGCGCGGACGCGGCGAGGGCGGCGACCAGCAGCAGCAGCAGCAGGCGCAGCCGTTCATCCCGCCCAACAGCCGCGGGCGCAGCCACAGCCGCACGCGCGCCCCGACGCCGTCCGGCCGCGGCGACAGCATCTCGCGGGGGCGCGAGGGCAGCCTCGTGCGCGAGATGACAGAGGCGCAGCTCGCTCTCCAGGCAGAGATGGACCAGGCTGCGCTCGACGAGCCCCCGCCCGCGCTCCTCCGCGGACTGCTCACCGTCCACCTCAGCAAGCCGACGCGCGTAAAGGAGATCTCGGTCCGCTTCAAGGGCAGCGCCCGCACAGACTGGCCCGAGGGTGCGCTCAACTCGACCGTGTGATGCTAGAGTACCGCTGACGGATGGTCGCACACAGGCATCGGCCCCCGCCGCCTCGATGTCATGGAAGAGACGCCCCTCATCAACGTTACCCACACCTTCTTCTCCGCTGCTACAGCGCCCATGCAGCGCCGAGCGGCCTCGATCGGTCCCGGCACGCGCGAGCACGGCGACGAGGAGCGCGGCCGGTCTTCACGGCGGGCCGCGAGCGTCGTGCCTGGCCGCCAGTTCAGCCAGGGACCCTCATACGCTCGTGATGCGCTCCTGACCCCGCTGTCGATTCCCGCGCATGCTGCCGACGCCTCTCAGGCGCCAGGTCTCTCGCGCATCGCGTCCGAGGAGGATCTGCACAATCAAGGCGTCCCGCCAATCCAGCCAGGCGAGCTCGCGCCTGCCTACGAAGTCGCCGTCCCTACTGCTCCGAATTCGCCTCTGCACGGCCCGATCTCTCACAACAACTCGATCGACCACCTCGACCTCGGCACGCCTTTGCACCACGCCGCGCTCTCCTCGCGCCGCTTCGAGCGCTCTCCCACGCCTTCCCGCTCCCCCCTCGGTACGAATCACCCGATCACCTCGCCTGTCGAGTCGCCCATGGCAAGCCAGCTCTCGCTCCAGCGCACCTCGACGCGCACGAGCCGGCTTTCGCACGACTCGCACGACACCATTTCGTCCCACTCGAGCAATGGGACCGATCGCCCTACGCTCGACCGCCAGATCTCGTCGAGCAACTCGACTGCAGCGTCGTTGTCGTCTGACCCGGATCAGCTCGGCACGGGCTGGAACAGCGCGCCGGTGCCCGGCTCGACGACGTCGAGCTTCGAGCGCGGCCGGCCGCCCGTGCGCGACCCGTCTCGCGGGAGCGCCGGCTCTGGCTCGGCAGGCAGCGCAGGGCACGACCAGCCGGGCAGCCTCGACACGGTCGTCCATGGCGTGGCGGGCATGACTTTCCAGCCGCGTGCGAGCTCTTCGCGTGCGTCCATCTCGCCGTCGCCCATCGGAGCTGGCAGCCTCACCTCCGAGCGACGGCGGCGCGCGTCGTCGGCCTCGTCGAACCAGACGGCGCGGCGGTCGTCGACGGCGGACCGGCCCTCGATCTTGAAGAGCAGCAGCGGTGGGAGCAGCGGGCGGAGCGGGTCGACGAGCGGCGCCGGGCGCAGCGGCTCGTCGAGCGCGGCTGGGCGCAGCGTCTCGCGTGGCGCACGCTTCGCGCTGAGCGGCATCTCGGAAGTCTTCCGGGGCAAGAGTTCGAGCCGCGCGCGGCAGCCCGCGCACGCGGCCGACTCTGACGCCGTTGCGGCTGTACGGGCGGGGTCGCCGAGCCGCCGGCCGGCGAGCCCCGACGGGGTGCGCGCGGCGGGCGGGGCGCGCGTCCGGAGCCAGTCGCGCGGGCGCAAGACGGCGCTCAAGGCGCTGCGCGACGCGCTCATCGTCGGGCACTCGCACCACCACGGCGATGGCGGGTCGGACGAGGACAAGCACGGCGGCGGCAGTGGCGGAAGCGGCGAGGCGCATCACGGCGACGGCTGGAAGGAGTTCAAGGCGGGGACGTACACCTACCCGATCTCGATCACGGTCCCGGCGAGCCTCCCGCCGACGCTCAACTGCGAGTTTGGGCACGTCAGCTACGCGCTCAAGGCAACCGTGCACCGCGCCGGCGCGCTCACGAGCAAGCTGACGGCGTCGACCGAGGTGACGCTCGTCACGACTCCGGGCGAGGAGGACACCGAGGAGAGCGAGTCGATCGTCGTCGAACGCTTCTGGGAGACGCAGGTCAAGTATCACGTGGCGCTCAGTGGCAAGGTGCGCATTCGGCCTGCTTTGGACCGCGTTGTATGCTGACCAGGCTTTTCCGTGCCCGCAGAGCTTCCCCATCGGCGGCCAGATTCCCATCAGCATCCGCTTGCACCCACTCGCTAAGATCAAGTTGTATCGCATCACTGCCCAACTCGAGCAGAAGACGAGCTACTTTGCATCCGGTCCGTCCACTTTGCGTCGAAGAATGGTCCTCCTTTGACTGACCCTCTCGCCGCTTCGCAGCACATTCTGGCCGCAAGCTCACCCGACACGAGACGCCGAAGCGCTTCCAGCTGCTGCGTATCGAGAACAAGGATCCGAAGGAGCCGCTGCTGCCCATCTTGTCGGACGACCCGGACGTGCTGAGCACGCATCCGCTCAAGGACTTCTTCATCAACGCCACGTCCTCCGACGGTGCGTCTTCGACATGCGCGATGACTTAAAAGCGATGCTGATACCTCGCCTCCAACGCAGACTCGACGCCGTCTCTCCTCGACCCGATCGGCCCGTGGTGCATGGATGGCATCTTGCAGTTGCCCGACTGCTCGTCCAAGCTAGCGGTCAGCACGAACCACGAGAAGTCCAACATCTCGATCACCCACACGCTCAAGATCATGATGCGTGTCGAGCGCGGCGACGACGAGTACCTCGACTCGAAGGGCAACCGCAAGGTGCGTCCCTCTTCTGCGTGTCCCATGTGAGCCTGGCTGACCCGTCACCCTGTACAGCTCTGGGACATCGTCGTCGAGGCTGGCGCCGTCATGCTCTCGTGCCGGCTTGCGCAGAACGTCCTTCCCGCCTACACCGACGCCACAGCCTCCGTCTCGGGCCCGTCCGGCTCCGGCTCGAGCAATTCGCGTTCGTCGCGCAACGCCCCACGGTCGACGCACGAGTGCGGCGCGCACGGCCCAGCCCCCTCGTCGCGCCCCTCGAACATCCCGCTCGGACTCGGCGCGGGCTCAACGCACCGCCAGAACGCGGGCACGGCTGCGCCCGTCGCGACGCTCGAGCAGACGCTGCTCCTCGCGAGGCTCATTGCGGGCGAGACGACGCCTGCGGGGGAGACACCGCCCGCGTACGCGGCTGTCGTGGACGGGACGGCGCCGCAGGGCCGTGGACGGACAGAGACGGTCGCAGCTGTCGGCGAGGAAGAGGAGCGCGGGAGGAGCAGCAGCACGAGGAGGGCTCCGAGGGACTAGTCGGGTCGTGAGGCTGTTCGAGGTAGTATTCTATCGGTTGTGTTGTATGGCCTTGATGTTTGCATCTGGTGCCTCGTTCTGCATTCTCCCATGTGATTGCCTGAGACTGCTATAGCAGAGGTTTCACTACTGTCGTCGGAAGAGAGGAACTCTAGTCAAGGTGATGGAAGGCATGGGGCATGTCGATGTCGAGCGGACCCGCGGTCGCGCTCAGTCCAGCGTGTTCCTCCTCCTCCTCCTCCTCGCCGTGAGGAAACGGCGTGTATCCCATCAGTGCCGCCATAGCCTCGTCGCGAGCGTGCGTGCGCCTTTCTTCGTCGTGAAGCGACGAGGAGGAGGACGAGCGCGAATCCGGGCGCGAAGCACGGCGGTCATCAGGGTCGTACGCGTTGACGACCTGCGAAGCCGGCAGATAAGGAGGTGAAGCTAGGGTGACGAGTCACTTTACATACCGGGCGTGACTGCGCGGGCTCTTCCTCGACCGAAAGATGCCAGTCGATGTAGGCGAGCCTCCGCGAAGCGCGCGACGGCTGTAGATGCAGGTTTTCGAGCTCGCCCGCTTGTCCGGCTGAAAGGTGAGCCGAGAGCATGCTAGTTGGGTCTGAGGGGCTCAACATCAGCATCACCCGCGCGGGCAAGCACCACGAAAGGATCGCGCACGACTCCAAAGCTGTTCGACCGGCGACCGAACAGGCGTGTCGGCTGCAGCTCGATGCACTCAGCGTCATCAACACGTGTGCAACGCCGGTGCAACACGCACAAGAGCGACTGCTGCGTCTTTGCGAAGAAAAGCTCGCGTGGCCGTGCGGCCCTGCGTGACCAGAGGGAGCATTCGTTCGATAGGACGGTGCCGATCCTCGAGCGTCGTAACCAGGCACCTGAATGAAGCCCGCATCAGTGCTGATCTGCCGGTACGGATGGAGTCAATGTGAACATACAGGAGGCCATGTCATTTCCCCTGTTGGAAGTCAGGTAGGTCAGCGAGGAAAGCACGGTCAGACAAATACGAAGGTACGTGCCGGTACCGATTTCGCTCCAGAACTGCGCTATGGCCTCAAAGTTGCGAACGAGATTGCGCTCGAATGCAATCTTGCCCATCATGTTGCCGATTTCTGGGGGGAAGAGGCGTGAGATGAGGACAGCGGCGTTGCGCTCAATGTAAACGACGTACCGTGCGCCAGTTCGGCGTGATCACGATACAAATCCTCGGTAGCTGGGGCTTGAAAGATAAGCAAGGGACAGAAAGAGGGACATGCTGAGAACGGACCGCGCAAAAGTCGCCGTGGGTGCAGACGGTGCAGTGCCAACAGTGTGTTGACCTTGTGCAGCTTCCTGTCATTGTGCGCTAGGCTGGTGTTCAGCTGAGTCAGGCGCTCCTCGGCGTGCGTACGCAGATTGCGCATGAACTCGCTCGCTTCGCCAGGTTGCTGGACGCGATGGATGCGAGCGAGTCAGTCCCGAAACGTTGCGAGTAGTGAGAGCAAGCTCACGAGCGCGCTCGGCATCCTCTCGAGCATCGACTTGAGCGTCCTGTCGTAGTAATCGACGACATGGCCGGCACGCGACACCGCCGAAGTGTAGAGTGCCTCGCGCCGGGACAACTCAGCTGCGGCCCCTTCAGGTCAGCAGGTTGCGTCCGCCCTCAGGAGGGCAATGCGGCACACCTTGCGATACCTGCACCCCGTCTTGGTCCGTCCTAGTAAAGGTTTCGCCAACATGCTCCTGCAAGCGCCGCTCAAAGGTCCGGTCGGCATCGATGGTCGGCGGTGGCGGGATAGAGTAGTGACGCGACAAGGGCTGCGCAATCGGCTCGTGTGCTTGTCCGTGCTGGTGATGGTGCGCCATTGCGAGCAGACAAGTGGAGGAAACGAAAGCGGAAGCAAGAGGAACGGGAGAGAGCAGGGCAGGGCGGCGGGATCAGGGCAAGCTAATGAGCGTGACCTTTGCGTGTGTCCCGATGCCCTTCAAAACGGTGAGGGCGTAACTCCAAGTCCTGGCAGACGGCGGCATCGTTCAGGAGGGAGCTTGACCGTACATACGGCATGGAGCCAAGAAGACGAGACCGAACATTGAGCCCCAGAGCGTCGTGTCCATGTCAGACTGGTTGAGGGCGTTCATACGTATGCAGGCGATTTGAGAAAGCGAGCGGATTGCGAGGACGATGACAAGGGAGGGCGAGGCACGACGAAGCGGCGCGCGAGAAACGGCAAAGTCAGACAGCAGATTCGCACAAGAGTGTTCGTCTGTACCCAAGCAGTAACAGAGCGTTCTCAAGCCGAGTTGGGAACACTCCGAAGGCAACCAAGAACGCGGAGAGGACCGCGAAGGTCGATCGACCTCACCTCGCCTCGCCGCGGACGAGCAGCGAGCAGGATGCTCAGCTCGACGCAGTGAGCGCTGCACACGCATCTACGACACCGCCCTTGCTGTCGCTCTCGCTTTGCCGCTGCGCGAAATGTCCCCGCCTCATCAGCATCAGCCGCTGCTTCCTCCTCCGCCGCCGCGCTTTGCGGCCAGGTTCAGCAGCGACGACGCGTCTGCGGACGAGACGGCACGGCAGGGCGAGTGGCCTGACCCGGACCGGCAGGAGGGCAACGCACGCGACCCGGGTGGGGCACCCTGGCAACTCAAGACTGACAGCGAGGAGCACCTGGACAAGCTCGGTGCGTTACGCGGTCCTGCTCCAGGCTGACGACACTCATCCCTCGCGCTTGCAGAGGCGAGATTGCGCCAGCTGCGCGCCGCTGCTCCCGCCCGACTCGCCGATCCCGCTTCTCCCAGCGCCGCTGCTCTCGCCTACCCGGCTGACCTGAGCGATGTCGAGGAGTTCATCGGCGAGTCGGACGATGGCGAGGCAGGAGAGGCTGAAGGAGCCGCCGCCGGAGATTCTGCCGAAGAGGGACGGGCACTGCTGTCCGCTGTCGGGTCACTCGGCGCACAAGTTGCAGACGGAGATCGCATACCCGAACCGCAGGACGACGCCGAAGATGCAGTGCACGCTGTGGCGGACGAAGAAGCTGCCCTCGACGCTTCCGTCCCTCCGCTCCACCGCATCACCTTCGGCGACACGGTGCGCATCTCGGGCGGTATGCGCTCGTCTTCCCGTCCGCACCGCCATCGACACGCCGAGGGCCGTGCTGCTACGGAGCGCACGGCGCTGCTCGCCTCGCTTCCACGCAACGCTGCCGCCCCGTCCAACCTGCTCGTCGCTGCTGTCACTCCTTCGAACGTGTCCTCCCGCTCGACCTCGCCCGCCGCATCTGGCTCACGACGCCCGTCGATACAGTCTCACCCTTCGTCGTACATTAGCCAGTCGTCCTTCGCGCATCTGCACGCTGCGTCGTATCCCTACTCGTACTCGACCTCGCCTGCGTCATACGGCGCCTCGCGCTCATCTTCGCCCTGTTCCTCCATCTACGCCCCGCTGCAGCCGCCCTCGAAGCACTGCCCGAACCCGCTCTGGGTCCGCACGACCGCACAGCGTGGCCTGCGCCGCTCGCGCTCGGCCGCAAGCATGTCGTTCCAAGACTTTCTCCGCGCGGGACGAGCCGCTGCGGGCGAGGACGCCCTCGCGCCCTTCTCGGACGACGAGGACAGCGACGACGATGCCGGCGACGGGCAGGGCGAGCTCGACCGGCGGCTCGAGTACCACGACCTCGTCGAGCAGCAGCGGCTCAAGCGCGCGAGGTGGGAGGCGCGCAGGGCCCAGGCGCGCAAGGAGGCGCTCGCGTCACTACGCAGGAGCCGATCTCGCGAGAACGCGGATG
Organism: Rhodotorula paludigena; assembly: GCF_050403205.1. Classification (NCBI taxonomy): domain Eukaryota; kingdom Fungi; phylum Basidiomycota; class Microbotryomycetes; order Sporidiobolales; family Sporidiobolaceae; genus Rhodotorula; species Rhodotorula paludigena. The sequence continues at coordinate 166,939 of NW_027481434.1, read as the reverse complement.
CTGCGTTGCGGGACGTAGAGGGAGGAACGGGCGGCTTCTGGGACAAGCTGGCGGGCCTGCTCGCGCTCGGAACGGTCGCCGTCGGGCCGGCGCGTCCATCTTCCCTTGGCGCTCCGGGCGGGGTCGGTGGTACGAGTGGCTCGAGCCCGTCGAGGCGGGGCCGAGCGCCGACACGAGGCGGCGGCGTTGGCGGGAGGAGGGCGCCGGGAGCGGGAGCTTCGCCTGCACGCTCTTCGCCGCTCGCGCGACCCGACCCCGCGCTCTCGCTCCCGTCGCACCTCGCGAATCTCTCGGACGGCGATGGAGGCGGCGACGAAGGGGACGAGAGCGACGATGTGGCCGGTGCGCCGCTCGAGCGCCGCGCGCGCAGCTCCGCCGGCTCGTCGGCCTCTTCGTCGCTGCACTCGTCGCTCTGCCCTGCCGCTCGCGTCGTCGTCAAGACCGAAGCGGATGTGCGCTTTGGCCCTGCGCCGAGGCGGTACCTGCGGCTCGACTGGCTGCGGTTCAAGCTCGCGCAACTCGTGGCGAGGGCGAAGCGGGCGTTCGCGACGGCCCTGGTCGGACTGCAGCAGTCGCGGAGAGGCCCGGTGCTAGAGTCTGGGTACGAGGAAGTGTAGCACTGTGCGCTGTAGATAGGCCTCGTGGAGTTGTTGCTTGTACAGGAGAAGCGGATCACGCGCAAGTTGGCATGGCGGTCACTAGCAGTTGCTCGTGCCGGGGCGGACCCGGTGTACGAGTGCAAGCTACGTCTAGCGGTGTACCCCGCAGCCCCTGCAGCCCTGTTCAGGCGAGAGTGCGCAGTGATGTCTCTCGACTTCGTCATTCTCGGTCGGCGTCTGCGGGCTGCTCCTCCCGCTCAGACGACACCGCGCCCTCGCCCACCCAAGTGCGCAGACCCGCCCAGACCCGCTCAGACTACTCCAGACTGACCCTTGAACCCCTCCAGCACATCCCGTAAGTCTCTCCGCGCTCTGGGAACGTCCCCGAGCCAACCACCCTCGTCCCCGCCCCGCCGAGCGTCCCGCGCCCGCTGCACACCGCGTGCGGCGTCGCGACTGCCCTCGTAGGGTGGAGACAGAGTCCACGGTGGCTCGGAGGAACTCACACGCCTCCCGCTGCTGTCGTCGCGGCGCGAGAAAAGATCGCTTATCATCACCGTCCTCCCCTCGTCATCGCCCTCTCCTGCTCTCCCTGCCTGTCATGGACCGCGTGCACTTGCAGATCTTCGCACACAATGGCCACCGCCCAGCAGAAGTTCGACTACTACATCTCGCAGGTTGACAAGGAGGTGAGCCGTCCTCCACCGTCGTCCCGGTCACGCAACCTCGGAGTACTGACCCCACGTTCGTGCCCCTTGTACAGCTCTCGAAGTACCCTGTGCGCTTGCTGGCCTTACGTTACCGTTGCCCACCTCCGCCGCACCACTGACACGAATGCTTTCCACACAGTCCCTCAACCACTTCGAGGCGCAGACTGGTGTCCCCAAGGCTTACGCCACGCTCGGTGCCGCTGCTGTCTTCACCACCCTCGTCTTCTTCAACATCGCCGCCGGCTTCCTCACCAACCTCCTCGGCTGGGGCCTCCCAGCCTACTTCTCGCTGCGCGCGCTCGAGTCGCCCGGCCACGACGACGACGTCCAGTGGCTCACGTACTGGATCGTGTACGGCGGCTTCACCTTCGCCGAGACGTTCGCCAAGGTCATCGTCGCGTGGTACGTCTCTCTACGTGTCAAAAGCGTCTCAGACGCATTAAGAGACTGACTCGCGTCCGCTCCTCTTGCGCCCAGGTTCCCCTACTACTACGTGGCAAAGACGCTTTTCATCCTGTACCTCGTCCTCCCCTCGACCCGCGGCGCCGTCGTTGTCTACGACAAGGTCTTCAAGCCCCTCTTCGCGCAGCGCAAGGTCGCCCCGACGTCGACCACCACGTCGACGACGACCCCCGCTCCCGCTTCGCAGTAAGCGCTCCCACGTCCGCGAGCGGGCAGTGCAGCGGTGAGCGCAGAGGTGGAGAAGCGGGTCGACGAACACGGACACATGCATGAACCCTCGCCACGCGGCCCCTCCTCCGCTTGCTCGCTCTTCCTCGTCAGACTGTCCACTACTATCTCTCTACTCCTTCCACCCTGTTTCCATACCCCCGCCTCGCCCCGCACTCTTCCCTCTTCACCCTACCACCTCTCTACCACCTCTTGGTCCGTCGTATCCTCCTTGCCTCTCTCCCCTTCATCCCCACCTCCAAGTTACCCCTATCCGCCTCTTGCCTTCTCTGCCTCTTCTGACTCTCTCCCGCTCCGTTCCTGAACCTGAATCTCGAGCAGTGCACTTCTGTTCCATTCCCGCCGAGCGCGCTGGACGAGTTCACGCTTCTTTTGCTCGCCGGGCTGCCATGTTCGCTTGTCTCTGCTTGCCTCGTTCTTTCTTGCCGTTGTCTCCTCATACAAGTCTACTCGGGTCCGAAAAGGGTCTCCACAACTACCACAGGTTTTGCAGGAGGTCGCTCAAGGCGCTCACTTCGGCATCTTCAGCGACCGAAGCCTCGACTTGCCAGCGACAGCCTCGTGGTACAGTATCGCCGTGATCGTGCGCTCGCTATGATTTCCAGCTGCGTGTCTCTATTGCGAAACATGGGTCCGTCTACTCTTCCGGCATGGTCCCCTCGACGACGCTCTCGCCGTCTTCCGAGAAGACGACGTTCTTCTCGCTTTTGCGCGCGTCGGCGATGTACTTGGTATGCGACCCTGGGGAGAGCAAGGTAGTTGGAGTGCGAGTCGGACTCTGGCGAGTGGGCCGGAGAGGGGAACGCACCATATGCGAGGAGTTTGCCCGTCGCGGCGCTGTGCAGCTCTACCCGGGTGAACGCCAGCGTCTTGCCTGCGAGGACCACCTCGTCAGTGTGCTTTTGACGATTGCGTCGCCTATCCGTTCGAAGAAGGCTTGTGCCGCCCGCTTGCGATCAAGGGAAGCAGGACGCGCTCGCGCAGACGCACCCAGGTTGATCACCTCGCTCTGTAGCCGCACCGTCTCGCCGAGCTTGGCGCCTCGCACGAAGCTGCGAGCCAGGGCAGTGCGTGAGCATACCATCTCAGGGCAATCAACGGACGTCAGGGCCGACGCAGCGCGGCGTTCGCGTTCTGCTAGACCCAGGGCCCTCGCACCGGTCTGTGAGAGGTACAGCCCACGCACGTTTGACTCATGTCGGTGCTCACGCCCGTCATGTACAGCCCCTTGGACGCGAGCGCGAGGGAACCGCCCGTGTCGACGAGAGAGGCGATCAAGCCGCCGTGCAGACCCTGCGTTTTGAGGCAGCTGGACTCGTCAGTCGACGGCTCCAGAGAGCAGCGGTTTAAATCGACCCACGCCAAGCCGATTGACTGTACGACACGGAGCGACGAGAACCAGCCGCGGCAGATGGAAGTGAAGTTCAGCTGTGCCTCGACACAATCCCGAAGATGAGGACCCGCACCTTGGTGCTTCTTGACCTCCATCTCGGCCCACACTTTGCCTGGCTTTGCATCCTTGACGACGAGCTGTGTCGCGCCCGTCGAGCAACCACCCCCACATCAGTCCGGGGCCGTCTCTGCGCGATCCACGGAGTGCAGAAAGGAGTGCAGGGACGCACATGCCCAAACGAGTTGAAGTCGTGCCCTTGCTGGCGGTGGAAGGAGGCCCAGACGGACTGGACGAAGCGTTTCGAGGCGCTGAAGAGCGGCGAGGAGATGAGGAGGGCAGACCAGCGAGGGAGGCGAGGATTGGCCGAGTCGCAAGTCAGTCGAAGTCAGGATGGTAGTCAGAGAGAGCGCAGTCTCACGACATCGCGAAAGGAGAGACGAGAGGAAGAAGCGGATGCGAGAAAGCGACTGCGAGAGCAATAGTAAGTAGTGAGCCTCGTCATGTGCAGTCAAGCCGTGCCCAGCCGCTCTGAGACAATGAGAGAACAAAAGAGAGGGAAGGGAGAGAGTTGCGATTGCTTCAGACATCTTGGTAAGGGGAAATGCGCGGAAGCTAATGTCACACGAGGGGAAGGAGCGAAGGGGGCGAACACAACTGACGAACGAGCCCCGAGCCGGTCTATACATCGTACAATGGCGCATCACGCCACACCGCCAGCGAGAGAGAGAAGGCCGCCGGGGTATCTATGCGGGGTGGCGGCGCGGCGGCGAATCTCCCTCCATCATCCTCCTCACTCCTGAACCTTCGGAAGCGCACGCGCTCGAGCTGAGCGCTTTTGGTGACGATGCGTACCGTCTACTCCTGCGAGAGAACGACGCCGACCTTGGCGGGGCGGAGGAGGCGCTCCTTGATCATGTCTGAAGAGGTGGCAAGATGGAGGTTTGGCGAGGCGCAAAGGATTTGCGGCGCGGGGGAAGATCACAGGACAAGCTCCAATCAGCGTATGTTCTGCAGCAACCGAGGAGGAACGGGAGCGCACAGCCAATCTCCTGGCACTCGAGAACCGACCCAGGCTCCTTGCCCGGCACGGGGGCCTGGTAGAGCGCCTCGTGGCGGTTCGGGTCGAACGGCTCGCCCGTCGGGTCAAACGCGACGACGCCGTGGCGCTCGAGGACCTTTTCGATGCCGCGCTTGAGGAGCTTGACGCCCTCGTACAGGCCGGTGAGGTCGGCGTTGGCGGCCTCGGTGACGCGCTCGGCCGGGATCGACTTGAGTGCGAGGTGGAGGACATCGATCTCGGAGATGAGGTCTTTTGCGAACGACTGGAGCGCAAAGTCCTTGGCCTGCTGCTTCTCGACGACGGAGCGCTTCTGGAGGTTCTCAAAGTCGGCGAGCGTGCGCAGGCGGGCGTCCTGTGGGCGGATCGAGCGAGTCAGTACGACCCTCCAGCACACTGCACGCCCCACCAGACAAGCGAGCGGGGCTGACCTTGAACTCTGCGACGAGCTTCTTCTGCTCCTCGAGGGCCTTGTGGAGCTCGTCGGTGGCCTTGGTGGCGTCGGCTGCGGGCTGGGCGCCCTGCGCTGCAGATGCGTCTGCGGCTGCCTGGGGCTCCTGGGTTTCGGGAGTGGCGGCGGGCTGTGCCGAGTAGGCGCGGCGAGCGGCGAGGAAAGCTTGCGGCGGTGCACGCGCGGCGGCGAGTGCGGGCTGCGGTGCGCGGAGGGACGCGCGGAGGCTGGCGGTGGCGGAGCGGAGCATGGCTGAGCTTCGGCTTTGGGCAGAAAAGGGCGAGCGAATGCAGTACGAGCGAGCCGAGCAAGTCGCAAGTCGGGCGAGGGGCGCGCGGGAACAGCGCCTCCCCCGAACTGCCGGCGCCTCTGAGTGTCTGTCTCTACTCGCTCGTACTGTACTGGCCTCGCCCTCAGGCAGCAACTCGGCGCACAATGTAGGCAGCTCTGGCAGACACGCGCAGCCGCACGCTTATCACTCGCTCCCGCTGCAGGCCTCCGCCGGCGCACACGCCCAACCCGGCAAAGGCGCGCTCCCCACCTCCCCCCGCCAGCGTCGCCCTCGCGCCGCACCTCGCAGACCGCACAGACTCGCTCCACCGCAGGTGCTCCGACCTCGAGCAGTACCAGATCCCGCAGCTCGCCCAGTGCCAGGGCCCGCTCGCCTTCCACAACGAGCTCGCCGCGGGTGTTCGCGCCGAACTCGCCGCCTGCAAGCGCGACGTCGAGGTGCGCCACTCTGCCCGCGCACCGCCTGCCTGAGGTGGGTGGAACTGATAGAAAGTGCTCCCGGGCCAACAGGAGCTCAAGCTCGACGTCGACGACCTCGAGCGCGCCCGAGACCGCGCCGCAGCTGCTCACCACGTCCAGGCCATCGTCGCTCGCATCGACCAGTGCGTCCCTCCGTGTGTGCCAGCGGGCTTGCAGAAGCACTTCTGAACAGATTCGATCATGCGCAGCTGCACCAAGCTCTACCGTCAGGCCGTCGTCGCCTCGAAGCGCCAGATCAACGCGTATGGTCACCTCGCAGCGCGCGATGAGCTTTTGAGCTCGTCTCAGGGGCCGGCAGGGGACGGCGCATCTGGACGAGGGTCGCCGAGCCCGTATGGAGCTCCGAGAGGAGGGACGCAGAATCAGTCGTGCGTTCACGCTCTCCGCAACATCGTGCACAAGTTGGTCGTGGCTGACCCCTCGAATCACCCTCTGTCGCACAGTGCCGATGATGCGCTCATGTCGGTGACTTCGGATGTGACCGAAGGGCTGCGACGAACCCTCCAGCTCATGCAGCAAGAGGTCGACCGCTCGCTCGTCTCGAATGAGCTGCTCGGTTCGAACCGGTCCCGTCTCATGCCGACCTGCACAGCTCGCTCACCAGTCTCATCCATGCAGAGTCGCAAACACAGACGATGGAAATGACCTCGACGCAGTACTCGACCCTCTCCTCCCTCCTCCACACCTCCCGCGCGCTCATCACCTCTCTCGAGCGCTCCAACATCCTCGACCGCCTCGTCCTCTTTGGCGCCTTTGCCTTCTTCGTCGCCGTCTGCGCCCACATTTTCAAGAAGCGCGTCCTCGACCGCGGCGTGCGCGTCGCGAGCGCCTTCACCCACCTCGGCTCGCGCGCAGTCGGCGTCGTCCGCGGCGGCGGATCGGCGCACGACGCGACCGACGCCGTCGCGGGCGAGGTACGCGGCGAGCTTGCGCGCGTCGTCGGCGCGGCGAGTGCCGCGGCGGGGATCGCACGGCAGGCGGTTGAGAAGCTCCGTGCGAGGGCGTTTTCGCCTGCCGAGGGAGACGAGCAGGACGAGGTCACGGTGCCTGGCGAGGGCTTTGTGCCGCCTCCTGTTGACGAGGAGAGGCGTGTCGCACAGCCCATTCAGCCGAGCGAGGAAGCGTCGGATGTTAGGGCGGAGGACGAGCTGCCCGCGCAGGAGGAACCGGCGGTCGAGCCGGTGGAGGACGAGGACGTCTTCTACGACGCGCCTTTGCCTGGCGATACCGTCCAGGAGCCTGAGACAGCCACCTCGGCTCCCCAGCCTACCGACGAGCCCGCACCCTCCCCTCCTCCCGCTCCGCCCGCCGAACCCGCCGACACCCCGTCCGAGCCGCGCGCGCAGCTCCCGCTCGACGAAGTGCCTGCGCCCGAGGACGGCCAGGGCCTCTTCGAGGTCGGCGACGCCGACTTGAAGCGCGACGAGGCGCAGGCAATGCCGCTCGATGCGCCCGCGCGCGAAGCGGAGCACGTCTTGCTCAGGGGTGAGCACCCGCCTGAGCCGACGAGGGACGCGGAGGCCGACGTCGAGTTTGAGCGGGGACCACGGGGGCCTCGTGAGCCGGTCGAGGGGGTGCACGTCGACGAGGAGGAGGGGGAGGAGAAGGTGTTCGAGCCGCTGGACCGTCTGCGTCCTACGCGACCCGACCTCGACGAGCAGCTCGATGCGCAGCGAGTAGTCGCGGACAATGCTGTGCCTCCTGCGCCAGCTTCACCTGTGGAGGAGGAGGCGGAATCGGCTGACGTCCGGGCGGAGGAGCTTCCGCTGCCGCCCGCCGCGGAAGAGCCGCTCGTACCCGATCACGAGCTCGACCTCGCCGGCGAGTCGACGACGGCGCCTTCGCCTACTTCCCACCCCGGTCCTCCTGCCGACGAGGCCGTCGAGGGCGAGTCGACCGCCCGCCTCCCGCTCGACGACCCTGCGCTCGAGCCCGACACGCCCGCGGGGCTCGTCGCGCGCGCCGATGAGGAGGCGCGCGTGGGCGAGACGCACGGCGGCGGACCGGGCGGGACGAGGGTGCTCGAGGGGGAGGAGCTCGAGGCGCTTGCGCACGACGGCGCAGAGGGCGCTAAGCGGCTCGAAGTCGACTTCGAGCGGGAGGTCTCGCTCGTGCCCGAGGAGGAGGAGGAGGAGGGGCACGAGGTGGAAGGTAGCCCGCCCGCCGAGCCGCTCGAGAACCCGCACGCGCGCGAGCACGAGCGTGAGCACGACGAGGCGCAGCTCCTCGACGACATGTTCGAGGCGCAGTTCGGGCACGGCGGCGCTGTCGGCGGCTTCGTTGCGAACGAGACGGCGGTCGCATACGACGAGCCGGCGGACGCATACGACGAGCCGGCGGACGCATACGACGAGCCGGCGGACGCGACTAACCCCGCGACTCCCAGTGTCGAAGAGCCCACGGCGGCGACGACGCTTGAACCGACGCCGATCGAGACCGACTCGGCCTCTGCTACGCCCGAACCGCCCGTCTCGGCCGCGCCCGAGGTTGAGGATGCTGTCGCCAGCGAGGTCGACGAGGAGTTGTACGAGGGGCAAGAGGCGGAGGCGGTGCAGGATCAGGAGGTCGAGGCGCCGGCGCCGGCTCCTCCTGCGGAGGCAGAAGCTGCGCCGGAACCGACCGCTCCTAGCGCACCTGCGGATCCTGCAGAGGACGGCGAGGAGGAGCGGGCATGGTTCGACGAGGAGCAGGCTCACCTCGAGCAGGACGATGACGAGCATGACGAGCTCGCGGCGGACCGCCACGAGTCGTCCGATAATTCCCGAGCGGAGTTCAACGACCGGGAGGAGTCGCTCGAAGACGAGCGCGACGAGGAGGACGAGGAGGACGACGGCGACCGCCCCGACCTTTCCCATCACCGCTCCGAGCACCACGAGGCCGTATCAGCGTTTTCCGAGGAGGCTGGAGATGCCGAGGAGCCGAGCGCCAGTCCCTCGCAAGAACCGCCCAGCGATAACGACATTGTGCATGGCGAGGATACCGAGCGCATCGAGCAGGCCCCAGAACCTTCCGACGAGTCGCCCCTCGAGCATGTGCCGCAGCCAGACGAGGCAACGGACCACTCGCAGAGCGAGCACACTCGCGCCGAGGCTCAGCACGCAGCCGAGGCGGGCGACATTGCCGTCGAGCCGGACTTCGAGCCCGAGGAACCCTCGGTGGTCGACGGGGCTGAGCACGCTTCGGCATACGAGCCCGAGCCCTACTCTACCCCGAGTGACGACGAGTACGTCCTGCCCGACCTGGATGACGAGGTCGCCAACTCGGACGTTGTCTACCCGGACGCATCGGTCGAGGAGGACTACGGCGACGCCGAGGCCGACGACTTGCCAGACGTTCATAACGCCGCTCATGAGGAGGAGCCGCCCGTCTTTGCGTCGGCAGCGGACGAGTCGGTCGAGGATCGCGTTGGCGAGGACCGGGTCCCGGCGTCAGGACATGCCGCCGACGAAATGCTGCACCACGTCGAGGAGGTTCTGGACGACCACGCATACGACCCTTCGCTCGAGGACGAGTCCTTCGAGGCGTACTCGCCGGAACAGCAGCAAGAATATGGATTTGTCGAGGAGGAGCGTGCGGAGCGGGACGAGGCGGACTCGACGCCGCGGGACGAGCTGTAGAGGCGGAGTGGCGACGATGCAGGTGGGACACACTCTTTCTTCAGACTCTTGGTGCTCATGCTTTGCTTCTGAGTCTCGCTGCTGGGCTTCGCCTTTGTTTTGCGCGCACGTGCTTCGAATGGCTTGCTCCACCTTGCTTATCGGGCCGGCTCTTCCAATCGCGTCACCCTCTCGCGCTCCCACCTCTTGACTCCCACCACCATGCACTCGCTCAAGACGCTCCACGACTCGCGCCGCACGCGCACGCTGCCGCAGACGCGCCTGCATGCCTACGCTCTCTCGTCGCGCAACACACCCTCCTTCCCCTTCGCCGCCTCGGCTCTCTCGTCAGCCGGGTCCATCACGGGGCGCCTGCGCGCAGCGGACGCGTCTTCGGGTCCCGGGAAGAGGATGGCGGGCCCGCAGCCGTCGGCGCGTCGCTGGGAATCGCAGACGATCGTTGTTGTCGGCGACAAGGTGAACGGCGGCCAGGACACACCGCCGACTACGACCATCCTTCGAGCACGCACACCTTCAACGGGGCGCTCAGCACCTCACCAAGTACCGGCAGCGACATCACGGCCACCAGAAGCTGCGTCGCCGCAGGATGAGCAAGCAACGCGGCCAGCCGTTCCGCTCCGACCGCGTCGTGACTCCGGTGAGCCGCCTCCTCTGGCAGGACGACGAAGATCACCTGGGCTGACAATGAATGATTTGCAGAAGCGAGCTCTGTCGATTTCGAGCTCGTGCCATCATATGAGGATTCCGCCACAGCTGTCGAGCCGACTTCACCGTCCTCGCCTCGCACGCATCAGGCGGAAGAGGATGGTTGGGAGGTTCTATCGGTCAGCAGCAACGTTCCCAGTGATGTGTAGCGTCCGGCCCGCCCCTCGCCCTGATGTTTCGCCTCCATGTTCTTCTCTCACTTCCGTTTGTCCAAGCACTGGCATTATCAGCCTCGCCCTTCTTCCCCGGTCTTTGCGGCCTGTCAGAGCTGTACGTAATCTGAGCAACACGATGGCTACCCGTTGGTCACCATCCGACTCGGGACAATCGGCTTCTTGCACCTGGGAACCAAGCGTGCAAGGTGAGGAAGGCAGGGTTCGCCGTCCGCGCGTGTGCCAAAGCTGTTCGCTGCGCCAGCAAGCCACTCTGTTCTCTCAAGTGCTGCCTTGGCAGCGTCGTCGACGCGTTCACCCAGTGCTGAGGCGACGGTCGCCGGCAGCAACGACGAGCTGGGCGAAGTGTGAGCGAGAGCGCAGACTTCAGAGGCCCCGGACTGTCGCTTGCTGACGTCGAACCCTTCTAAATAGGTCTGTCACTACGAAGGAGCGTGGTCAGGCCCGGCATAGCGAGTCGAGGACCGAATGAGGAGGACAAGGGAGGGCAGCCAGCACTTTTGCCTCGAACACATCCGCGCCCCTCGCTCGAGCTGCTTCTTCTGCGCCCCCTGAGCTAGCTTGAGTCTGTACGAGTCTGTCGAGCCTCGTCTGCGAGTCGCTCGAACCGTTGGTCGCCCGCTGCTTCTGCTCAAAGAACCTCATCAGTCGGTACGTCGACCTTACTACTGAGGGCTTGCAAAGGCGAGCGAGCCACCTGACACGCCTGATATTCAGCCACAAAGTCAGCAAGACCCGCTCGCCATGCCCGTCCCACTCCTCCCGCTCGAGCTCATCCGCCTCATCGCCGAGTACGTCGTCGACGACCTCGACGAGCACGCCGGCCGCGCAGAGTGCTTCCGCCTCGCTCGCGTCTGCAAGGCGTGGGGCGCGCTGGTCCAGCCGCTCGCGTGGCGCACGCTCACGATCGACCCGGGGATCGACATGCGTCCGCTCGACTACGTCCTCGAGCATCCCGAAGTCCTGCGAATCGTCGAGGTTGTCGATGCTTACTGCCTGCGTCTGTCGGCGAACGATCAGGTCACCTTTGGCGAAATCAGCGAATCCCAGGCCGCCAGGCTCGTTACCCTGCTGAGGTCGTGCACCAGCCTCACGGACCTTAAGCTCGCGCCCTGCGCGGCGCCGTACCGCTTGCTTGCCGCGACGTCCGTTCTCCCGCTCGCATGGTCGCTCAAGACCCTCACCATCACCTTCGATGTCGACACGCTGCATTGCGACTTTCTCGTATCTAGCCTCGCCCGCTTTGCCGGCTTGCGCACGCTCCACTTCTTCATCGAGTGCGACGAAATCCGCGAGGTTGTGATCGATCCTTCCACGATCACGCCCACCATCCCGCTACGCGAGCTCAAGGTCAGCTTGAGGGGTTCCGCCGATCTCGAGCGTCTTCGCTTCAGTCTCACCTCCCGCATCGACCCGCTCACTTTGGCCCACTGCGCTCTAATCGACTTTTGGGGCAGCTCAGTACTATTCAATTGGCTCGTCAAGTGCGAAAACTTGTGCATCCTCGAGATCGCCGCGCTCGACGAAGAGGTTATGGACGACCTACTCGAAGACGTGTGCAGGCTCCTCCCGAGCCTGGTCTCGCTCTTGAGCCTGGACCTCTTTCCTGTCAATATGTCACCGCGCAACCCCTCTTCATCATGGCAGTCAGAGCGGCCGTGGACGCTGCTTCTCGACGCGCTCGCCGCGATGTCAGCGCCCCTGGTCTGCAGAGTCGGCGGACTGTTCTTCCAGGCTTCGAGCGCCGCCTATCCAATTCATTGCGATCCCGTCGCCACGCACGCTGATTTGCTAGGTCGAGCCGTCATGCTCATGGCCTTCGCGTGGTCGGACGACGAGGCCGACGACTGGTTCGCGGACCTGGAGGCCGAGTGCTGTGGCGTGCTGGTCCTGCTTTCTTACATCCCTGACGAAGGCGAGCATGGACGCAAGCGGTGGTACAGGGTGTCAATCTTGGTACGCACGCCTCCGCCCTCTTTCGGAAGACTCGCTGGCTGACTCGAGTGCGGCAACAGGCTGACGACGCCGACGACGACTAGCTCTTTCATCTCTCCGCACGACCGCGCGCAATTAGCGACTACTTTACGAGCTGTACAATGAGCAAACCGGCACATCTCGATTCCTTCACTTCTGGACATTCCTTTGCCCCGCCTGCAATGCTGCTCTGTTTGACCCAGACGAATCTGCTTTGAAAGACGCTGTCAGGCGAAGGAGTTTTGAGAATGGCCAGAAAAGCGGAGACCAAAGCCCGGCAAGTCGTTGCGCAGAACGAAGTGGGGAGGCGGGTCGGCTTCCGCGCACCTCGTCGAGTCCCGCTGTGGACCTGCCGGTGCAGAGCGCCCAGCAGTATGCAGGCTCCCGTGCTCCAGGGCGAGCGCACCGCTGCCACGGTGCCCCCAGAGCCGTTCCTTCTGTCGATCCTCCCGCTCCTGCTCGCGCCCTTCCCGTCGCCGCTCCCACGCGCGCTGCTGAGCCAAGCGGCGAGTCAGGCAATCCACTACCTTTCTGTGTCGCCCGATGACGAGGCATACTGGACTCTCGGACGTCAGGACGAGGCTGTCGCCCTCAAGCGGAGGGAACTGATCGAAGGTACGTCGAGCTCGCCGACCGCTCAAGGGACAGTGCGCCTGCAGAGGACACTTCTAACGGTTGACCAGAGCAGCCGGCAACCTCGACGACCTCATCCTCTCGCTCCCGCACTTCCACTTCGACCTCGAGGAGCTGCGCTGCCTCATCTCGCTCTCGCTTCCGCACTCGGCCGGCGCAGAATCCCTCGGCGTCGTTCTGGTGTGGGAGGACAACACTTCACCCCTGGCGGCGGCGCAGGGCGGAGGCGCCGCGACCGACTCGCCAGCCGAACAGGACGACGTCCGTCCCGGATGGACCTTCCTCGAGCTTCAAGCCCTTGCGAGCCCGCCCGACCAACTCACAGTCCCCGGAACAAACGGCCAGCGGCGCAAGTCGTGGTACCCGACCGTTGGCGATGCTCTCAACGCCGCAACAGACGGGTTCGCCAATGCGCTTTCGCGCGACGAAGGCGGACGGGCGGCTCCGCCGGCGCCCCTCGACTTTGCTGCGTTGCGCGACGAGCCGAGTGCGGACGGCGGGAGAGGCGAGGAGAAAGCCCGGCTGAAGTCGGCAATGGAGATGGCCGAGGGAGAGGGCACCACGCCGGGCGCCATCGGGTCTGCCGAGGATTTCTGGGCGGGCTGGAGTGACGAAGAGGGTGCTGCGGAGGCGGCAGGCGCGAGTGCTGAACTAGCAGGGTCGGACAACGAGGAGTACTGGGCGGCGTATGGCTCGGTCGACTCGCAGGTCGGTGACGACGATGATGCGAGTGCTCTCAAGGAGCCCGCCGCCCAAGACGTTGGCGAAGTGGGAGTAAAGGGCCGAGTGCACCGCTCATCGACTATCACGCCGGCAACAGCGAATCTGACCACCTCTTCGGCGCCTCACGCTCCTCAGCCCGCGGCGTCTTCGTCCCAAGGCCCGCTCTACTTCTCCACCACCCTCCCTCCGCTCACTCCGTCTCAGTTCGGCCTGTCGCCGACACAGGCCGATCCCGATGCCTCGCGCTTCTCGGTCACGTCCACTTCGCAATACTCGCCCAATCCCTCCCCGAACAGCCCGTCCTCCCCACTCGGAGACTCGCAACGCTCTCCCGCTCAGGCGGCGACTTTCGCATTGCCTCAGCAACCCATGCAGGCTCCGACTTCGAGGCCAGCCCCGTCTGCACCGACACTGGCGGGGCAACCCATCTCTCCGCCTCCCCATCGTCCGTCTCCTGCGCAGCGACCGAGCGCACCTCCGCACCAGTTGCCCTTTACCTCCCTCGTTCCCGTCTCTGCTCAGGGACGGGGCGAAGCGTCGCCAAATCGCTTGGGCACCTCGCCTAGTCGGTACGCGCCGCCGTCTAAGGCGCGAGTTTCTCCGCAACATTCCCAGAGTCGGCCGCATAGCAGCGGTGGTCCGCGTCACCTGAGGCTCGGTTCGGACGTGCTCAAGGCACTTCCGTCCTTTCCTGCCTTTCCGGTTCGGCCGAAGGCGCACTCCACGTCGGCGCCTTCGACACCGGTTGGGCTCCCCTCGTCGCAGTCGGGGCCCGCGAACGGATCCGCCGGCTCGCAAGGCTACTTCGCGACGGAGAAAGTGTCGCCATCGTCGTCGCCACATCGCGCAGAACCACGCAGCTCAACCTCCCCTCCGCCCGCCCCGCCGAAGAAGCTTCTCACCTCGCCCAACCGTCCCGCCACCTTCGCCCCTCAGTACACGAACTTCCTTCCCGTAGGCGCGACACGCGCTGCACCACCTGCGCCTCTGTCTCCGACGCGAGCAGGTCCTCCGATTGCTGTACACGCCCAGCAGCCTCGGTCGCCTGTCTCGCCCGTCTCGCCCACGTCGCCCGCGCGCCCTCCGCGACCCGACGAGCCTCGCCCAGTCCCAACTCGCTCGGCCACTCAGCAGTCCTCGCAGCGCGTGTCGCCGCCGGACTCGCCGACGACGCCGTCCGCCGACCTGCCGCGCATCACGGTCCGCTCCGGTTCGCTGACGTCGCCCCTCCCTTCCACCGCGACGTTCGCCGGCCCATCGGCGCAGACACCTCCGCAAGCGCACACGCCCTCCTTCGCGGACCCGCTCCCGCTACCGCGCTTTGCTCTGCCCGCCGCACCGCGCACCCTGTTCCAACAGCCGGACCAGGGGCGGTTGCGCCTCGCCTCGATCGACTCGACCGCGACGGGCCTGACGCACGTCCTCGGCGAGTTTCAAGACGAGGCGGCGATCGACCTGCGCGCGGCGGCGGCGTTCGGACGCGGTCCTGCCGCCGCACCCGCTGGTGATGCTCCTGCCGAAGTGCACGGTCTCGCCGGTAGCGAGGAAACGGGTGCGGATGGCGAGGACGCAGAGAGCCTCAGATTTGCGCTCGCGGGCGTGTGGGGCCTGTGGAAGGGCGGTGCGAGGGGGAGGGAGGAGCTCGACGAGCGGAGGAGGAGGTTCGAGCGGATCGTCGGCGAGGTGCTCAGGAGCTAGACGCGATCTTGGCGGCGTAGAGCGTGTCGGATGTAGTAGACCTTCCGCTAGCTCTCAACTCGTGAGCGCGAGACGGAGTCGAGATTCATGCACGCGAGAGGCAGTTGAGAAGGTCGAACTTCGTGCAGTCCCAAATCGGCTTGAGGGCACAGGCAGCTAGTCTCAAGCCTACTGTTCGCTACGACAGGGTTGCAAGTCACTAGAGCTGGAGCCCGGGGATAGCCTCGAAATCAAAATCGCCCAGGCAGCCTCCCCTTTTCCCGAGTGTGACGGAAAGGTCCTGTCGGCCTTATGTGTCGTCGCAAGACCGGGCGTCAATTCCCGCTCGTAGAAGCACGTTCCAAGGATGCTGCACGATCGCAGGACGGCCGGAGAGCCCCTGATGCGAGCAGATCACAGATTGAAAGGCGCGCCTCGACGCGTGCGCCGTCGTCTCCGATCACAAAGTGCTGCAGGCAGCTGCCACTCGATCTTGCAGCTTCGAAATGCTGGTGAAGCGCATTAACGCACATCTGTTGGTGCGATGCATAATAGAGTCGGTGTAAGTCGACGATGATGACAGCAAAAGACGGTTTGCGGCGTGATGCTGGCGCAGGGGCGAACGCCCACTGTCTGACTGGGGTGTGCGAGTCTGTATAGTGCTACTGCCCGACCAGAAGATCACACAGGGGCAAGAGGCGAAGTGCAGCGAGGCGGAGGAGAAAGAGGGGGCACTTGCAGGAGGGTGCGCTCTCCACCAGCAGGACTTGCGAGGCTGGGGCAGTACACCCGAAAGGTATCGGTCAGCTTGCGGTGCTCTGTATGGTCCAGCCCGACGAAGTCGGCGGGGGCGTGGTCGCCGTCGTCCCTTTCTTAGCGGCTGGCTCCTCCTGCCTCTGCTCGCCGCCTCGCGCCCATCCTTGCGCCCGGGCACAGCTGCACAGGGTCCGTCAGCCCTCTTGAGGTCTCGCCTAGCCCTGTACCGACCCGTGAGTCCTTTCTCGAGCTCGGCGTCGCTTCCGCTGGACCACCTGGCTCGTCCAATCTCGCTCGCTTTTCACCCTCGCACGAGCTTGGGCGGGCGCAGCGAAGGGCCAGCGATCTCGGCAGAGCTCGAGTGCAATTGGTTGCGCTCAGCAGGTCGCCGGGGAGGAGCGCACGGACGGCATCACCCCTTTGCCCTGCTCGCTGCGCCGGACCATCCCCACCAGGCCCCGTCCAGGCGACGCAGAGCTCTGCGCTGACCAGAGCTGCGTCGATCGACAGCACAGCACCCCGCACACTCGCTTCGCCAGGTCGAGCGGGCGCAGGACCTCCCTCTTCCACCGGTCACCCCCCCTCGATCTCTCCCCGCCGGGCACCATCACATCGTCTTGCCGCCTCGCCACAAGCTGCTTCCGCTCAACGGACAGCCATGACCGCTCTCGAGACTCGCTCGCAAGCTTCCGCCGCCCTCGCCCAGCCTCGGCCCAGGCGGGAGCGCCAGACTCGCTTGCAGGAACACCTGCGCACCGTCAAGCCCGGATCGCGCAGCTCGTCCCCGGCCGGCAAGAAGCCCGTCTCTTCCGGTTCCTCGTCGGCTTCCAAGACGCTGCCGCGATCCCTCGCTTCCGCCGCCGCTCCTTCCGCTCGTCGTAGCGAGGCAGTGGTTGCAGAGCAATCGACGAGCTCCGGGCGGCCAAAGCGCCGGGCGGCGGCCAAGGTCGTCATGCAGGAAGCCGAGTCGAGTAGCTCGGGCGAGGATGACGAGGACGAGGACTCCGATCCTGCCGACGATGTCGCCGAGGAGTCCCCGAAGGCGTCGAAGCGCTCGCCGGTGCGGAGCAAGAAGCGCGCTTCGGTCGAGAGCGAGGACGACGAGCTGGCTCCCTCGCTTACTCCGAACGGCAGGACGACCGGACGCAAGTCGCCAGTTAGGCCCCAACCTTCTCCGTCGGCTCCCGCCTCGACGCCGTCAAAGAAGCGCGTTCGCGAGCCGAGCGATCTCGGGCTCAACGTTGGCGCAATGAATGCCGCCGAGGTGCAGCATCGGCTTGCGTACGAGAAGACCGAGCTCATGGCCAGGCTTGCGCAGCATGGGTGCGTTTCGCTCTCCTGCGGTCGTGCAGACCTGTCGACTTACCCTCGCTTCCTCTTCAGTATCGTCCCTCAGCCGGACATCCTCGACCGCGCACTCGACCGCATGTCGCGCTCAAATGTGCAGTTCACGGTCGAGGCCTTCCTCCGCACGCTCTCTACGCTGGATGCGAACGCCTCCCCTGTTCAGCGCCCGACGCTCCCGCATCTCACGGTGTCCGTCCCGCCGCCCTCCAAGAAGGTCACCTTCAGCACGCTCGAGTCGCCGTCGACGCCTTCGTCGACAGCTGGCTCACTCTACCAGAGCCCGCCACCGCCCAAACCCGCTGTCGCTTCGCAGCCTGTTGCGCCGCCCATGCACCTCCTGCCATCCCCGCCGCCGTTCGGCATGGACGCCCGCGCTCGTCCGCCCCCGTCCGCGCTCCACACGACACGCATGGCGTCCGTCCCGTCCCGCTCGCACTCCATGCCGTCACTCCCGACACTCAACACGACACTCCCGACTCCTCCTCTGACCGCTTCGTCGCCTACTACGGCTGCACCAGGCGCCGTTCCCGGCCTTGTCGCTACGTCGGTGGCCGGCATGGGCCGCGTCGCGCTCTCGCGCCGCAACATGTTCAGCTCGCTCGGGCCCGACTCGATGCAGCAGGCCCTCTCGTCGCCGGTCGACGCGCCGTCCCCCGCTCGCCCGAACGTCCCGCCTATGACGCCCACCGAGTTGTCGACGCCGCAGAGCAATCTCCTGCCCGCTTTCGGGTTCTCGGCCGGTCCGTCGCCGGAGAAGCGGGCAGACGCCCGTCCATCCCTCGCGAGGAACGTCTCGTCCGCCGCCTCGCTCACGAAACGCATGTCGAAGCTCCAGTCATGGCTCGCCGAGGACGACGACCTGACTTCGGACGAAGACGAGGACAAGGGAGGTGCGGGCGGTAGCGTTGCTGCCGAGGCCATGCTCAAGGCCAAGATTGCCTCGAGCGCCGCCTCCTCGCCCATCAAGCCGTCCTTCGATGCCGCGATGCAGCTCGTCGATGCGCCAGCGAGCGACGACGAGCGCGAGCCGCGCGTTCAGGGCGGACTTGGCGGCAAGAGCGTGCAGGTGCTGCGTCAGTCGCACCACCGCCAGCAGCTCGAGCAGCAACAGCTTCACCAGCAGTCGAGGCAGGCGAAGCAGCAGGCGGCGGTCGAAGACCCGCAGCAGGGCATGACGACGCGGGCGTCGACTCGCGCTGCGGCCAAGGGCAAGGGCAAGGCAGTCGTCGAGTGCATCTGCGGCAAGGACGCCGAAGGCCATCACGCTGCTGCCCGTTGCAGCGAGTGCGACGTCGCGTTCCACCTCGCCTGCATCAGCGTCGTCTCGGCGGCGCTCCTCCCCGACGCGTGGACCTGCGTGCGCTGCGCAGACGTCGTGACGGACGAGGCGCAGGACGTCGACCCGGTCGAGCCGAACGTGCAGACGACGCCGCGTCTTCAGAACAAGCGCGTGCGCATCGGCACAAACTCGACGCCGCACATTTACCAGGAGCCGACCTTTGTCGCCTCGACGCCCGTCTCGGCGCCGCGCGGCAACAACTTCTCCCACTGTGCCGACATGGCCCTCGCGCCCTCGCCGACGCAGTCGCCGATCCGCCGCTTCGCCTCGACCACCATCGCTCCGCCAACCAGTCCGATCCCGAGCGCGAGCAAGCTGCCGATCCCGGTGACGCCGAAATTTGGCGAAGCGACGATCCGTGCGCCCGGGGACTACTCGCCGACGTCGCCGCAGAACTGCCGCACGCGCGCAGGGCGCACGCGCATGGTCAGCGGCGGCGCATTCCTTGGGAGCGAGTGGATGAACGCGTGGGATGGACAGGCGTATCCGGACGAGTCTGCGGCACCTTCCGCCGTTGCAGCGTCGGGCTCGGGTCGCCTGTCGGCGCTTGTCGACGACGAGTGGCAGCTACCGTCCTGGAGTGACGTGACGATGACCCCCTCGCGCGCGCTCTCGTCGTCAACGCCCGGCAGCGCCGCCTCGTCCGCCGTCTGGGATACGCCTTTCGCGCGCTCGTCCCATGCTCGCCGTCCGAGCAACGGTTTTGCGCCAGTCACGACGCCGCATCACCTTCGCACGCCGTCTCAGGACTTCCTCGCCGCGCTCGACCGCGATGCTGCAGCTTCGATGCAGCAGCACTCTGCGCCGTCGCACGTCTTTGCGCAGCGTCTCTTCGGCAGCGACTCGCCCTCCTCGCACCCTTCCTCTGCGCTCTTCGATGCGCACCAGCACCAGCACCACGCCTTTTCTTCGCCTGCCGGTCGCCCGCCTTCCCCGCTCAACCCGCGCCGCAACCTCCCGCACTCGCAGTCTTTCAACGGCGCCGCGGACCCGCACGGACACCAGCGCAAGGTCTCGCTTGGCGACGGGCTCGCCAACCCGTGGCACTCGACCGAGCTCGCCTCTTCCGCGATGAAGGCGACGCAGTCTGCGCCAGGCGGCAGGCTCCCGCCGCCGCAGCTGCAGCACCACCACTTTGCTCCCGGCGCCGGCATGCACGTGCCGCTGTACCATCACCAGCCGGCGCAGCATGCGGCGCTCGTCGAGCAGCAGATGCTCGACGACCTGCTCGTCTGAGCGCCTGTCGGCCTCGAGCCACGTCCGTACCCCTCTTCCGCACTTCCTTGTTTACTTTTCCGCTGTACCACATGCTTTGCTCGCCTCTGTCTCCCCCATCTGCCACGTCGTACTTATCCGTACCCACTCGCATCCTCAACACTCGTTCTCCATCCTCTCGCCCTTGATCGTCTCCCTTGCTTAGTCGCGCGCGCCGCACATTCTCGTGATCATGAGCATGCAAAAACGTAGCCATTCGCACCCTCTTCCGCTAGTCCAATCGTGAGCATACTGCTCGAAAGGTGCGGAGGAGCCCGTGCCCCTGCGCTCTACAGACTGGCCCGCCAGCCTCGCAGCTCCGTACAGCCCTCCTACTGCGCACGCTCTGACCCGGGACCGAGTTGGCGGAGAGCGAAAGACGCTGAGCGCCGGGGAAGGATGTGCAGAAAAGGCGTCGTCGCAGGGGATGGTCGTTGAGGCGGTCAACGGAATGCGCCTCGCTCAGGTAGCGGCGGTCTGCCGATCCAGTCGTGCCGAATGTGTCGGCGGCACGTGGCGGATGCTGGCGGAATCGAGCCATCGTCGCCTTCTCAGCTGTCGGCGTAGCTCTCCGCCTTGAACCCGAGTAGACTGGACATGTAGCCTATCGCCTCGAGCGCGGGAGAGCGCATCCAGGACGAGGTGTTTGTCGTGGAAACGAGCGGCGCGGCGATCTGCGCCGCTTCGAACGGGACCTCGTACTGCTCCCAGTCGAAATCGGGCGTATCGTGGTAGATAAGCGGGGGCGGATCGAGCTGCGGACACCGCATTGGCAGCCGAGTTGAAGGCCAGACTGCACGGGAACGAGCGCGTGAGCGGCAGACGGTACCCGAGCGGAGCACGACACGCACGCGAGTGAGGCGGCGCGAGCGGAGCGCTCGTAGAAGTGCTCGCAGGCATGCTTCTCAGAATGTCATTCTCGGCCCAGTCGTGACGCAAGCGGCGTTGTCGATCATAGCACCGCTGGCGAGCATCGTACAGAGCTGTTTTCGGGAAGCGCTTGAACCGCGTCAGCGTCGGGTGGTGCAAGGCAGGGCAGCTATCAGGGAACGGGAAGCAGCACGCACCCCAGGCGCTGCAGAAGCGCACCTGTCGCCGCTCCTTGAGCACGACGAGCGCCGCACGGAGACGGCGTTTTCGATCCTCGGTCAGCCACCGCCCGTCGAGTGCGAGTTCCGACTCATAGGAGGTCTGTAGCAACGTGTCATCCTCTTCGTCCTCCCGCAAGCATGCCCAGAAGCGCGGATCGACGGTGTGAAACCAGACTTCGAGCGCGCGTGTCCAAGGCGGCGGGCCTCTGTGCGGCGCTGTGAGCGACTGCAGAGCGGCGAATTCGGAACAGGGCAAGAAGGCTTGGACGAGCAAGCTCTTTGACAGGATGGGGATGAGATGCTCCACGGCGAGGTCGCTCGGTGGGATCCACGCGGTGGCCGACATGCCCCGGAGTGGCGTGTGTACACACGCACGCGAGTGTTCACAGCCCTTTGATAGCGGATAGCGGGTGCGGAGCTTCCTCGATTATTCCGAGCGTGATGTGCGAGAACCAAGCGAGAGCTGACCTTCATCTTTGCCAGTTCTTGTCAACCTGCTACAGGAGCTTGCCATCTCTCGCCTTCAGTGTCTCACGGTATAATAGCCTGGTGCAGGGCGTCCAAGCACGCTCCGCTAAAGCAGCGGGGACGTAAGACCATGTGACCGGAGTGCTCAAGCAGGAACGGCAGAAGTCGTGAACCAGTTTCACAGGTCTCCATCTACGTCGAGAACGTCATCCTCGACTGCGAACCCTGCCGCGACGCCCAGCGCCGGCGGCTTGCCCAGCCCGCCGAGCCCGCTCCCACCGCTGTGCTGCCGGTCGGCCGCGGCCGTCCTCGAGCTGTTGCGCCGCAGCAGCCCGCGCCGCAGCTTGTCCCCCGCGAGCGAGGACGACCCGCCGCCCGTGGCGGTGGCGGGGTGCAGCGACGAAGAGAGCGACGAGGCGTCGTCCTCGCTCGCAGGCGCACTCCCCTCGCCGCCGCCGAACGAGCTCGTCGAGATGATCGAGCTCGCTTGCGAGTTGCTGCGACCGAGGCGCGGGAGGAAGCTGCGTCGTTTCGTCGAGGGACCGCTCGCCGCCGCCGCAGCTGCTGCAGCTGCTTGAGCGGGCGAGAACGACGACGCGCCGTCGCTCGAGGCGCGCGCGAGCAGCGGCGGCGGCGGGCGCACTCGCGCGCCTCCTGCGAGCGCCGAGGCGGGCCGCAGCGGCGGCGGGAAGACGTCCTCCTCGTCGAGCGAGTCCATCGTCCGGCTGCGCTGCCGCGCCGAGATGACGCGTTCGACGCCGACGAGCGGGTCCGGCGGCGCGACGCGTGCGGGAGCGTCAAGCACGCCGCCCGTGCCGACAAAGGGAACGGGAGGCGCGAGCGGCCCGTCCCCGCCCGCCGACGAGAGCGACGACGGCTCCTCGGTGAGCAGCGTCGGCGAGGCCGTCAGGCCCGTCGCCGCGCCCGATCCGGGCTCGTCCCCGTCTACTGTGTCGTCACCCGACCCAAGGATCACGGGCGTGCTGTAGCCCGTCTCGGGCGGCGGTGCAGCCTGCGGAGCGGAAGAGCTGCCTCGACGGCTGCTCGGCGGCGGAGGGCGGTAGCGCGAGCCTGACGAGGGGCGGATGATGCGCAGTAGCGCATCCATCTCGCTTTGCCGGTCATCTGCAGTGAGGAGCGAGGCGAGCACGGCGACCATCTGCCGCCTGCGGGCGAAAGCCTGAGCGGTTGCAGGCGAGGATGCGGTGATGACCGGCGAAGGTGCGGGCCCGGGCGTCGAAGGTGTGGGTGGAGCAGTGTTGAGGCGGGACGAGGACGTGCTTGGGAAGGTCGGAGAGGGAAAGGCGGACAGGTGGTTCGGATCCGGGGAGAGGCGGGAGGGTGAGGAATGCTGGCGCTGGGGACCTGCCGCGGGCAGGACGCGTGCCGGTGCGGCGCCGCCAGGAGGATGCGGCTGCGAGTGAGAACGCCGAATGTCGGGCGGGGTAGGCGGCGAGGCAACCGAGAGGGATGGACGTCGGCTGTTCGGGCGCGACTCGTCCTCGGTCCAGGCACCGTCGCGCTCGCCTGGCGCGGAAGAGCGGTACAGGTAGTCGAATAGAGGCTCGAGGCGGTCCATCTCGGGGTGCAGGATGTTGTCGCGAAACTCGATGAGAGCGATGCGACGCACGTCTATCCGCCCTTCGTCGCGTCGCGGGCGCACTCGCAAGCGGCCGGCTCCTTCACCAGCGCCGCCGAGCGCTGCTCGTAACCGCTCGTCGCAGCGGAGAACCCAGAAGATGGCCTCGAGGTGCGGGAGGATGCCGGTGAAGAAGAAGAGCCAAATCTCATTCAGGCGCGAGAGGAGGCGGTCGTTGCTGAGCGGTACAGCGGGCGCAAGCGGCGAAAGCTTGTGAGCCAGGGTCGTCAAGCCCGTGCGGATGAGATCGGTCAGGTCGGCGACGACGAGACCGGTGACGAGGGACGAGAGGTCGAGGGAAGGGGTATTGCCGGAGGAGCTCAGGCGCGAACGGGACTGGTAGCGCGCAAAGGTGCGCTGGACGTGGGTCAAGACGAGCTCGTTGAGGTCCTCGACAAAGCCGCGGATGCCTTCGCCGTTGCTGCGGAGAACCTGGATGAGCGGAAGCAGCGCCATGCAGGAGCGAGAATGGAAGAGCACACAAGAGCGGGAGGACGCGGATGCAGACCTGCTGCCACACGTCGTCGCTTTGACGTGCGTCTGCGCCCGGCTCGAGCGCAGCGGCGACGTTCCTGGCGTTGTAGGACTCGAAGGTGCGCAGTTGCGGCGGCGCGGGCGAGGTGGACGAGGTCGAGAGGGCGAGCTTGGCGCTGCTGCGGGTGCTGTCTCGCCTGCCAAAGCCCGGCAGGACGCCCTTGGTCGCTGGCTGTGCGCCTGCGACGAGCGAGACGCCTCCGCTGGACCTGCGGCGGGTCGGGGCGAGCTGTGCGGCGGCGCGGAGGGCGTCGAGGGACTGTGCGATGCGCGAATTGGAGCGTGCGACTGCTCCGTCGGTCACGCTGGCGCTGCGCGTCCTCTCGCGCGCTGTGTCGGCGGGCGCAGGCGGGTGGAGCGCATCCCGAGACGACGACGCGACCGACGCGTCTCCCGCGCGTGCGGCCATAGGGGAGGCGCACAGAGCTCGAGTGTGGCGAGCTGAGACGCACACGCGCGTCTGCCGCTCCGCACGAGCACAATTTCGCGGCGATGACGGAATCGAACGAAGTGTCGCCTCGCTTGCTCAGGGTTGCTTCTCTTCGCTCGCTCTCGTTCTGCTGGGCTGGACTGTGCCAGAGATGCCGGGACTCTTGCGTGCTTTTGCGCCTCGCCTGCCGCGCGCTTCCGCCGCGCCTCGCCGCGCCCTCTCGACGCCGGCGTTCTGCTTCGACATCGACGGCGTCCTCAAGCAGGGCGAGCACGTCCTGCCCGAGGCAAAGCAGGTCATGCAGATCCTCTCCGGGAACAACCCGCTCGGCAAAAAGTACCCCTTCATCTGCGTCACCAACGGAGGTCCGCTCTCTTCCCCTTCTCTCTCTTCGATCTACCTTCCGTTTGAAGGCTGACCTCTCGTGCGTCGTGACACAGGCGGTAGTCTCGAGTCGGAGCGTTGCAAGAAGCTGACGAAAGAGCTCGAGGTCGAGGTGAGCCCTGTTCCTAATTTCCCTTCTGGCTTCCGCGGCTGATTCCCTCGTCTCTGGCAGATCGGCGAGCACCAGATCGTCCAGTCGCACACCGTCTTCCGCTCTCTCGTGCCCAAATACGCCGACAAGCCCGTCTTCATCGTCGGCGGCAATTCGGACCGGTGTCGGCGGGTCGCAGAAGCGTGCGTTCCGCGCCCTTGTGCCACTGGCAGGCAGTCCTGACCGCCTTTTCCGCAGATACGGCTTCAAGCACGCCTACATCCCTGCAGACCTCCTTGCATGGAAGCCTGCCATCTGGCCTTACCACAAGCTCACGGAGAAGGAGCGGTCCTATGCCAAGGTGGGCGGTCCCGCAGCAGACCTTCGCGACACACGCACGCAGCTGATCCGTGTCGCCGCGCTATCCAGGACGCCGACTTCTCGACCATCTCGTTCGGTGCCATCCTCGTCATGCACGACAGCCGCGACTGGGGACGCGATATCCAGCTCGTGACCGACCTCGTGCTTGCGCAAGACGGCGTCTTCGGCACGCTCAAGCCAGCAAACGACGCCGCGGCGTGGGCGCCCGAGCGCCAGATTCCCGTGCACTTTTCGAACCCCGACTTGCTGTGGGGGAACGAGTTTAGCCAGGCGAGGTTTGGGCAGGGCGCGCTGCAGGAGAGTATCGCGGCCGTGTACAAGCTCGTGACCGGGCACGAGCTGCAGCGGTGCGTCTCGCCCTCGCGCTGCACTCGAGACCTTCGCTCACGGATCCTCGCACTGCAGAACGACGGGCGGCAAGCCCACCCGCGCGACCTACGACTACGCCGCCTCTCTCCTCGCGCAGCAGTACACGGCCGACTCTCCCGCGTCCATCAACCTGCGCCCGACCGGACCCGCGCCGTCGCTCCCCGGCCGCGTCTACATGGTGGGCGACAACCCGGCGAGCGACATTGCGGGCGCCAACGCGTACGGGTGGGAGAGCATCCTCGTGCAGACGGGCGTCTTCCGCGGGTCCAAGCCCGGAGAGGCAGAGCATGTGCCGACCGTCGTCAGGCGCGACGTGCTCGAGGGGATCAAGTGGGCGCTCGAACACGAGGGCGAGGGTGAGGCCGTCAGCCATGTCCCGCCGGCGCAGGAGACGGTCACGCATGACGGGCCGCGCGAGTGAGGGGCGCACAGAGACAGCCAATAGACGATAGACGAGTGTGTGTGCATAGCATAACATTAACGAGAGGAGGAGGGTCTGTGTGCGAGAGACGGCGGCCAGCGCCATCTCAGAGAAGAGGAAGGCACACGCTACAAAGCCAGGAAAGTGTCTATGTCTGCAGATCGCGGCGCACTCAGAACCGCGTCCCGAGGAACTCGCCGCCGCGCGTCGCCTGCTCCGAGAAGCTGTCCTTGAACGCGGCGAGGCCAGCGCAGATGCCCGCGGCGAGGAAAGCGAGCGAGACGATGAGCCACAGGACGCCCCAGCACTGCGCCGAGCCGCCGTAGCGCTTGGCAAAGACCGAGGCGTCCGACTCGTTGACCTTGCGGAAGATGAGGTCGTCTGGTCGAGCGGGAGAGTCAGTTCAGTGAATCCCTCCCCAAGCTGGGCCTGGACTGACCGCAGATGTCGTACGCCGAGTACAGGCTGCTCATAACGCCGAGGAACAGGACGTAGAAGCGCAATGCGACCCCATGCGCGATAAAGTAGAACGCGACAATCAAGCCCGTGGCGACGAGAATGGTGACGATCGTCAACCAGTCCTTGCGACCCCACCAGAGGGTCAAGAGGAACGAGACGCCGATAACGATACCGGCGACCTTGCTCGCGACGACGTCGAATCCGCAGAAGACAAGAAGAGCGCCGATGAGAGAGCTGTGAGAGCGAGGACGGTCAGCGCGGATCTCGAGCCAACGAGCTGCTAACGAACGCACCTGCCGAGGTAGCCCGCCGGCAGCGTAATGGCGCCAATGCCGCCTGCCATCATGGTGCACCCACCCTCGTTCGGATCGAGGGTGATGCTCTTGATCTTTGCGCCGGTGCAGCAGCCGGTCGCAGCGTGCGAGAACTCGTGCCACGCGACGATGAGTAGCTTGAATGGCCAGAGAACGTAATGCACAACGGGGAGGTTCCACAGGATGGTGATCACGACGGCGTACTGTCGGCGGAATGTCAGCCCGGGGGAAACCCGAAGGAGAACGACGAGGAACGCACGGCAGCGATGACTCCCAGAGTGACCTTCTGCGTGTCGTTCGGCGCCAGAGACCTCCTCGCAAGCTCTGGCGAGTCCCATGCGCCTGTCTCGCTCGCCGCCAGCGCACGCTTGAGCAGGCCGCCTCGCTCAACTGCATCGCCGAGGGCGCGTCCCCGCAGCGCAGTGCCCGCGAAGAGGGGTGCAGTGCGCGTATCGAGTGCGTCGATGCTGTCTGAAGTAGTGTGTGGATCGGCGAGTATTGCGCGAGAGGACGAGGCGACGGGCGCAGCGGTCGCAGCGGGAGCGTGCGCGACGAGGTCGAGAGGAGACGAAAGGAGAAGGAAGGGCGGCATGGCGAGAGGTCCTTGGAGCTCTGCAGTGTGACCTCGAGTGGCCACAGGCAGCAAGAGCGCAAGTGGGCGGCGGCTGCCTCTGCGTCTTCGCGCTGCTGCGCGCGGAACTGGCGAGGCGGTGCAACCTCGACGCACGTCTCGCTCTGTCCGTCGCACCGTGAGGATCTGCACAGGCTCAAAGGAGACTGCAAGCCCTGCTAAGGTCACGGTCGAGCAGCCCACCCTTCGACCGCGCGTTCGCTGCCAGACCGCTCATCGCTTAGTCGCATCTCTGGCTCAGGCTGGCCGTTCCTCAGCGTCCCGTGCGGTGCTCTGCGCTCTGCGCTGTGCTCGCAAGCCGTGTGCGGGCCCGCACAGCTTCGTGAATAGCCCGCGGATTCGCATTCCACTTCGGGCGTCTCGGCCGAAACCTATCTCACCCCCTCATGCCCTCCGCGTTGTCGGAACGCGGTCATTGCAAGTTCCGAAAGCTCCGTCTAACTTTGTATCGCGGCGGCCAGTCTGTCACCCCGCCGGCGCTCTCCCTCACTCCGCTTCTGCACCGCAACGCTTCCTCGTGCTCATTGTCCGCTATGCCTGTTGCTACCGACTCGTACGACTCCTCGACCGCGTGGATGCAGCGCGACAGCTACGGCTACGGCCGCAACCCGCCCAACCCCAAGTGCGCCTCCTGCTGCGCTCCTGCCCGCTATCTAGCTCGGTCTGATAAGCCCTCGGTGCACTCGCAGCTGGCCGAACGGCGCCAAGGTTGCCGTCAACTTTGTGCTCAACTACGAAGAGGGTGGTGAGCGCACAATTGAGGACGGCGACGCCGGGCCCGAGACGGTGCGTTCTCAGCTCAACCACACCGCACGGAAAGCACAATCCGGGTGCCCGTGCTACCGAGTTGTATGACCTGACAGTTCGATCTGCACGCAGGCGCTGCACGAATTCAAGGGGCTTGAGCAGCCTGCGGGCCGCCGCGACCCAACCGTCGAGAGTCAGGTGCGACCAGTTCCATGTCTGAGCTGCGATCCTAGGTCTTTGACCGTCCTCACACCTGTCTAGTTCGACTATGGCTCGCGCGTCGGCATCTGGCGCATCCTCGACTTGATGGAGTCGAACAACATCGTGAGCTTCCCACTTCAGCGGCCTCGCTTTGCTGCCTTCTGCAATTCGCTCGGTCGCTCGCCTGTTTCACGCAACTGAATCACGTTTTTACGCCTGCCTTCAGCCCATCACCTTCTACGCGGTCGCTCGCGCTTTCGAGGTGAGATTCCGCCCTCGCGGTAGTCACTGAATTTCCCTCTCACCGATCTCCTCCCGACAGCGCAACCGCGAGGTCGCCAAGGCTGCGTGCGAGAATGGTCACGAGGTCGCGAGCCAGTAGGTCCGCATTCCGTTCCTCTGCCTGCGCGAAGGGCCTGCCGGTCGCTCTTCGACCCCTGTGACCTCCTCGAAGCACACGCTGATCTCTCTCGCAACGAATTCAGCTGCTTCAAGTGGCAGCCACATGCGGACATGGCACCCGAGGAAGAGGAGCAGTGGATCCGCAAGGCCGTCGAGTCGTTCAAGAAGACGACGGGCAAAGTCCCCGTCGGATGGGTACGCTGCGCTCACTGCTCACACTTCTCGTTGTTGTGTATGCCCGTTGGGCACATTTGCTGGGACTGACAAGTCTGTTGCGTGCAGTACTACGGCCGTCCGTCTGCCCAGTCCCCGGCCCTTGTTGAGAAGGTCTACAAGGAGCTTGGCGTGCGTTTTCCTGCGCGACCAGCCAGCCAAAGTGGATGCTGAAAGGATCTCCCGTCTATACAGCACGAGTTCCTCTACTGGGCTGGCACGTCGCGCTCTCGTGCCTAGTCGTCTTTGCTCACTCCACGGCTGACATCCCTCGACACGCAGACAACTACGCCGACGACCTTCCCCACTGGACAGTCCGTCCCGGAGACGACCCCGAAAAGGGCCTTCTGATCATGCCGTACAGGTGCGCTCCGCTCCTACTCTGCAAAAGTCTCCTGCCAACGGCACCCTGACGATCGTTCGCCCTGCGCGTAGTCTCGACAACAACGACTTCAAGCTCTGGCACTCGCAGTATGGCTCGACCAAGCTCTGGGCCGAGCACTGCGTCGACTCGGTCAAGACGATTAGGGACGAGGCAATCGCGGGCAAGCGCCACGGCTACGTGACCATCGCTTTGCACACCCGGTGCGTCCCTTTCTCATGCCCTCTCTCCGCCCTTCCCGCTAGTCCTGACCGCAAACCGTGCTCTCCCCAGCTGGGTCGGGCGCCCCGGCCGCTTTGCCGCGCTCAAGAAGATGGTCGAGGAGATCGTCGGCCTCGGCGACGTGTGGTTTGCGACGCGCGAGGACATCGCACGGCACTTTGCGCAGCAGTACCCGTACGGCAGCTTGCCTAAGAGCAAATCAACTGCCTAGGGATACGGTATAGACGGTTTCGGCCCTTCCTTGCAGGGTTTCTTCCTCTGGGTTCTCCCTGGTACATATGCAGTGCAAGTCGAGTTGAGCAGTCAATCGTCGGGGCACGGACAAAGGGTCAGAGAGCGAGCGAGAGGGTCTAGAGTCATGCATGGCGAAGGCAAAGAGAGCCGAAGCGCTGAAGGAAGCAGCCTGCCGCGACGAGCTACATCACGCTGTCGTGACATGCAAGGTCTAGTTGCCGATTATGCCAGCGTTTACACCACCAGCATTCTAGCTCTAGGGCTTCGTCCATTGCTCCCTCCCCTTCACGCTCTTGACCGCCTCGTAGATCCGCTCGCACGCTCGCACAACCATGGCCTCCATCCCGAGCTCCTTGGCCTCGAGCAGCTCGACGCCCGCAATCGCCGACGGGTCGACTGAGCCAGACTCGACGTCGCCGTTCTGGAAGAGCGGGCTATGCGCGCGGAGGTAGGCCGGCCAGACGCACTTGTCCTGCACGGGCGAGCGAGAGTCAGTTACTGCGATACGGGGAACTGATAGACCGCGAGCACGAAGGTTCTGCAGATCAGGAGGAAGGCGCAGCAGACTGACCCAGTACTCGGGCGGATCCTGGCAAGACGAACAGAAAGGCACGAGAAGAAAAGATCGTCAAGGTCTGAACGGTTGAAAGCCGCGCATATGTGGAATCACGCACCCGCCACAGAGACCCCTCTGCGCTCGAGAGCACTGGTCAGTACAACGGGTAAGTGCTCGAAAGTGAAGGAGGAAGAGATGCGAGAGACGAACCCGCGGTGTGCTGCAGTCGGCGTGCGGAAGTGTCAGTCGCGGAAGCGAGTACGACACGCTGCCTTCAGGACTCACATAACCATGTCGCTCCTCCCTCCGCTTCTTGAGGACGGCGTGGTCCTCCCGCATAAAGAAGCGGACATCAAAGTGCCTCACGCTTTCCGGGTCGACGAGCATGAGGAAGCCCTCTGCTACCACGATCGTCCTGCGCGTCAAAGCGTCAGCAGAACTTTCGGCTGCACGGTTTTGCTCGAGACGCACGGCTTGTCCTCCATTCCCTGCAAGAGCTCCTCGAACTTGCGCCGCCATGTCCGCTGCGTCTCCTCCGAGATGGGCACTGGCACCTGCTCGTTCAGGTGGTCGTGGCTCGCATGCCCCTCGGGTATCCGCCCCGTCTCACGCAGCGTCCGGAGCGCCTCGCGCTGCTTGTCCCACAGGATCGCGCCGGCCGCGTCGTCCCAGTCCTGCCAGCCGTACCGCGGGTCGACGGGCACCAGCTCGGCGGGCGGCGCAAAGTCGTCCTGAAAGACGCAGATCGAGTCGGGGATGATGCGCCCAAGGTGCTTGGCGAGCGTCGTCTTGCCGGAGCAAGTCGCTCCGCCGATCGCGGCGATGAGGACGTCGGCTGGCATCGCGCTGTGCGCACTTTGAGCAAGCGTTGCGGGTGTATGGACGTTTGAAAGCGGTGCTGCGCTCTCGGCGTGCTGCTTGAAGCTGGCCAGATGCAGCAGAGGAGCGTGCAAACGGGTTCGGGCCGGCGGAGGAGATGGGGCCGATGGGGCGGACTTCAGAAAGCGAAGAAGGCGCGCGACGGTCAGATACGCTGTACAGAAGCACTGCACGCCGATCCGGCAGTCTCGGCGGAAACGAGTGTGTTGAAGACGACGTTCGAAGCGAAAGAGGCGGTGCCGCGCTCTCGACGAGGGTCAAGTAAGTCGCGGCATCGTCAGAAACGCCAACAAACGGCTTTTCTGACAGTTTATCTACACAAGCTAGAGCGGGCCGGAGGAGAGATCAACAGCGCTCTAGATGCGGTACTCCGGCAGGACAATCTTCGTGTCCTCCGACGGCCCGTTGTCGCCAAACTGCCGAGTCGCCCACTTGCCCAGTCTCGACTGCAGCAAACGGCTCCCGGCCTCGACGACGTTGCGCTGGACCCGCACGCCGAGTTGAGAGTCCGGGAAGCCATACTTGAGGATCGAGAGCGGGACGTCCTGCGCGTCCTCGATGTACGGCCGACACAGGCGCTCGTACGCCTTGAAAGCCGCCTCGACCTCGCCAGACTGCTTGAGCGAGGCCTTGCGCTGCGCCAGCTCGCCCGCGGCGACGTAAGCACCGAGGATGGCGCACGACGTGCCCATGCCGCTCATGGGCGAGGGGCAGTACCCTGCGTCGCCGATGAGCGCGACGCGGCCCTCGCTCCAGCGCTCGGCGTGCAGCTGCGCGTACTGCTGCATGTAGAAGTCGTCGGAGCCGTCCATGCCG
The DNA here is from genome assembly GCF_050403205.1 of Rhodotorula paludigena. Classification (NCBI taxonomy): domain Eukaryota; kingdom Fungi; phylum Basidiomycota; class Microbotryomycetes; order Sporidiobolales; family Sporidiobolaceae; genus Rhodotorula; species Rhodotorula paludigena. The sequence goes on along the minus strand of NW_027481434.1, from coordinate 135,206 downwards.
TCGAGGACGCGCTTCGCTTGCCAGCCCGCATCGGCGTAGAGGTCGCGCCAGCGCTGCTTTTGTTCGACAACCGACAGACTGCGGTACCCGTCAAAGTATTCGGTCGAGTTGGCGCAGATCAGGTAGGCCCGAACGAGGGGCGCCTTTCCCTCGCCCGTGTCGGGGCGAAGCCAGACGGACCGTCCGCGCGTCGTGTGATACCACTCTGACCAGGTCCCGTCGCCCAGTTCGGGCTGGTGCGGGATGGAGAAGTACGAGCCGTGGAAGCCGAGGACTGGCTTGTACTGGAAACTCGAGGCGGGGAAGACGAGCGAGCGGCTGCGCGAAGCTATGCCGTCCGCAAGCAGCACCGCGTCGTACTCGCCCGTTGCGCCGCTGTCAAACGTGACGTGTGCCGCCTGGTCGTCCTGCTCGATCGCCTTGATGCTGTCGCCAAAGACGTACTCGGCGCCCTGCGCCTTTGACGCGTTGACGAGGACTCGCGCGAGCTCGCCGCGCTGGATCTCGATCTCGTTCGTCGGCCCAGCAGAGATGCCAAAGCGTGCGCGCCATCGCCCCGTCTCGTCGACCGTCGCCGTCCCTTCCTCCTTGGTGAGCCTCGCCTGGATCGACTCTAGTACGCCGGGCATGCGCTGCACGACCGACTTAGCTGCCCGTCCGTTGATGTCTAGTGATTGGCCGTTCAGACGGAGCGCTGGAGCCCGTTCGACCACCGTCGCGCGGAAGCCGGCACGGGCGAGCCAGTACGCCGCAACGGGACCACCGATGCCAGCGCCAGAGACAAGCACGCGACCAGCCATGGCGACTGGTTCGCCTGCGAGCACGTATCGCAAGAGAAGCGAGCAGCGGCGGGAGCAGCGCCGGCAGCAGCAGACGCGTCTCCGTTCGGCCCGAGAGTACGAAGATAGCCAGAGCCGCGGGCGCCCGATCGAGACACGTCGAGGACCTGCGTGTACGTGCACCAGGCACGAGACTCTGTACCGTACACGTACCTATCGCCCGCGCAGCGATCGAGATGCAGCTTGCTATCAAAAGGCGGGAGGACGAGGAGGATTGAGTCTGAAGTTGGTCTGAAGACCTCCATCTGGTTGAATGCGATTGATCTTTCGAAGGGCTCCTTGCAACGTTCGAACGTGTCCCACGCAATGCGCGCCATTCGCGATAGACCTGATGATGACATTCCAAGAGAAGGATAGCACCATGAGGGGTGGATGGCGATTCTCGAGTCCATAACGATGATTGATTCGGTGGATGAGGTGGTCTATTGGATGTGCACACAATGGGGAACGCTTTGTACAGGGAGGAAGTTCGGACAGGGTGGGCGCGGACGGGGCGCTTAGATCTGCGAGCGACCGAGACGCGAGAAGGTCAGCCTCGAGTTGCTCGGCACAGACGAAGCAGCCGCGCAGCGTATACTGCTCGCAGCGGCAGCTGGTGTCAATGGGGCGAGGACTCACGCCCTCGAAAATGTCGGACGGCGGGATCTCGCGCTTGCAGATCTTGTAGACCTATTTGACGGTAAGTGGTCAGCGCTCTGCAGCACTCGTTCGGCATGGGCTGACAACATACCTTGGCGAAGAGCGGGTAGCCCTCAAGGCGACCGCGAGCCTCGAGGAACGAGTAGATCTCCTCGGCGGTGATGACGCTGCTCAGACCGAGATCAGTGCTACTCTCCCGGAGTTGGAGAATGGGAAGCACGCACCCCTGGAGACGCTGGCCGTTCAAGAGCTCAGCCTCGAGCTCGTCGAACGTCTTGCCCGAGGTGACGAACGCCTCGGCGCACTTGCGGTTGCGGCCACCGAACGAGGTCTGCGGGGGGAAGGTCCTCGAGTCAGACTCCACAGAGGTATTCAAGACGATTCTCAGGAAGTGCACGCACGGTAATGAGGTCGGCAACACCAGCAGAGTGGTGCGAGAAAGTGTGAGGCGACGACGAGGGGAAGAACTCCTGGGTGAACGCCGACATCTCCAAGAGGCCGATGCGGATGATGGCCGCCTTGGTGTTGCCGCCCATCTTCAGGCCGTCGACGAATCCTGCACCCAACGCGACAACGTTCTTCAGGGCACCCGAAAGCGACACGCCCGCGACGTCGGTGACGGCGTGGACGCGGAACATCGAAGTCGAGAAGACTGCCTCCCAGAGCGCGCAGTCTTCGGGCGTCGGGCATCCGATGCTGTAGAGGAAGAGTATGAGTACGGGCGAGCATGAAAATTACGAAGAAAGGCAACACACGTCGTCTCGCAGAACTCCTCGTTCGCGACCTCGAGCGCGATATTGGCACCGCCAAGCGCCGAGCACGGAAGGCCGAGCTTGCGCTCGAGGATGGACGGGTAGGTGTAGATGTTGGCCGTCTTGACGTCGACCTCAATACCCTTGATGGCCGAGATGGCGCGCGCGCCCTTCTTGAGGACGCCCGGCTGCGAGAGCTCCTTGATGACGGGCGGGAGGAACTGGTGGGGCACGCAGAAGACGATCAAGGTGGCGCCCTTGACACACTCGGTGAGCGACGGGACCGCGACGAGGTTGTCCGGGAGCTTCATCTCGGGGAGGTAGCGAGCGTTCTCGTGCGTCTCGTTGATGATGTCGGTCAGGAGACCCTTGCCCGGGATCTGTACATGCAAGAGTGAGCTCGCATGTCCAGACTAAGTGCAGAAAGAGGCACACACCTCGCGCTGGCGGACCCAGAAGCGGACCTCCTCGTCAAAGCTGCAGATTCCGGGTGGCGTCAGTCTCTGAGCGCGCTCGTTCCCGGTCACGCAATGCGAACGCAGCGCACCCGTCCTTCTCAGCGGCGTTGACTGCAGCGAGGCGCGCGAGGGCCGTGCCCCACGAACCCGAGCCGATAACGCAGATCTTCTGCTCCTTGCCCTCCTCGCCGGTGTACTCGTCGTACTTTGCGAGGAAGGGGGCGAGGGCAGGGCTCGAGCCACGGCGCGGGAGGGGCGCCTTGAGCGAGTTCTTGCGCGAGAGCGACTCGGTCATGCTCGGGCGGCGCTGGCGCTCCTTGTCGTCCTTTGCGTCGTCCGTCTCGTCGTCGCCCTTGTCGGACGCGGCGCTGCCGGCCTGCTGCTCCTCCTTCTTCTGGCTCATGCTGAGGTTTGCCATGGCGCGCAGGAGCGGCGACGGCGGGCGCGACGAGCCGGGCGTCGACACGCCGCCGGGCGAGGGCGCGCGCGAGCCGGGGAGCGACGGGACGGCAAAGCTGAAACCGTCCTCGCCTGCGGGGGTCTGCGTGCCCGAGGCGGTCGGGAGCGACTCGGTCGAGCCGGTCGAGACGGCTTCGGGGCGGGTGATTCCAGTCGACATGGCGAAGGAGGTGAAGCGGGTGTGCGTGTGCGTGCGAGGGGTGAGGAAGGAAGGGCAAGCGGGCAGTGGTGGTTGTGTGCGCTTGTGGGCGTTTGCAAAGCGGCTCTTAGGCGCGGTCGAGAGGAAAGGAAGGCGAAGACGAAGGCGACGAGCTTTCGAGGGTTCGGGCTCGTCGATGACGGTGTGCTCGCGTCCGCACCCTCGCCCTCGCTTCCCGTGCTCATTCGCGCCTAGTCACGCGTCTCTGCGGGTCCGATCATTCCACGTCCTGCCCTCCATCACTCACACCCAGCTCTCGCCGCCCTCTGCACGCCCTCATCCTCTCATGCGCGACCGAAAAAGGGGGCGACTCCGCTTTTTCTCTCCACTGGAGGTCCGCACTGTGCCTGCGGTCTATTCTCAGCTTCGTGCTTCTCGTCGCCTTCTCCCTGAACAAGGGCGCGAAGACCCTGTCGCGTGCAAGCAAGGGAGTCGTTGCATCTGGCTCGACAACAGCAGCGGCTGTGTAGGCTCCCGCAGACCCCTCGCGTGAGTGCACGAAGGCCGGCCGTGTCGCGGCCAAGGAGGGCGCAGCAGAATGGGTCGTGCGGGGGGCAATGCTGCAACGGCGCGTCTTGCGATGTATGCCGCGCGATCCTCCGCTTCATTCCGTCGTGAGTGCATAGCACAACTGGAGCTGTTCTTGCCGGAACCGTAGCGTAGACCGGAAGATGAAGCATGCGCATTTCCTGCCCGAGAGCGACTCGTCGTCGTCGAAAAGGCGGCAGGTTCCGCTTTCGACGACACCCAGCTGGAAGAGTATCATCGAGATCACGAGAAGATAGCATCACAAGGGTTTGACAAGCGCGGTGCGGACAGCGGTCAGAGGGCCAGAAGCACAAGAGAGGCGACGGTAATGATCAAGTCACCACGAGCGGAAGCCAGCCGCGGCTGAATGGAGGCTGTAGATCAATCTCTAGCAGATACCGCGGTAATAGGCCCCTCCGTGTGGTGCAGCAGCCTGTCGAAACTTGATCACCCCAGGGCGACGACGCGCCCATCACAGCGCATGTACAGCTCAGAGGCGAGTACGGTCGAGCGCGTCAGCACGCGCTGGACTCGACATGCTCAGTCAAGTTAGCACAAGACAGTCAGCGGGGTGCAAGCAGGACTTGGGTGACGCGGATGAGCGAGAGAGACGCGACGAGGGTTTCGTCCACCCTGCTCCGCCCTCGCCGCCAGGACAGCGCGTGGCCAAGCTTGCAGGCTACACAGAGCTACTATGGTATGCGCTGCCCGCCAGTCGGACCTCTAGAGCTGTTCTCACTCTGCCTTCCCTCCCTCTCCTCCTGCAGTCGAACGCTCACCGCTGGCAGCGACCAAAGCCCATTCCGGTTGGCGCGACCACCTCACTGTCTCTCGAGCAGCAGCAGATCCTTGCCGCTGTGCCCGTGCGTACCCATAGCTTGGCGCGACAGAAACTCCTCCCCGCTCACTCCGGTCGCGCTCCTTGCAGAGGTGGAAGAAGGCTTGGGTGCGCCCGTCCAACCTGCGACCAGGGCAGAACCCCAACTACAAGAGTGCGCACTCTGCCTCCACCTGCACCCGCCAACGGCAGGCTGACCCGTCTCCCCACCTCGCGCAGTCTGCAAGTGGGTCATCGACACCGACATGGCCAAGTCCGAGGGCACCGAGGAAGAGATGCAGGCCGCGCTGCAAGAAGTGACGGCGGGCAACGTGCCCCTGCCCGAATCAGCCTCTGCCGCCGCTGCGGCCGCGGCCGACTCGACCGCGCCGACTTCGCTCTTCCCCTCCGCCGTAGGCACGCCCGCCGAAGGGACTCCTGCACCTCCTCCGGCAGCAGCAGCAGCAGCACCAGCAGTCCCCGCTGCAGCGCTCGCTGCGTCGGGCAACCCGATCGCGCAGGTGCAGCATGCCGACCCGGCGAAACCGCCGCAGGGCACGGCGCCGGACGGGACCGAGCCGAGCGTGGCAGAGGCGGTCAAGCCTCTCGAGGACGTGCCGATGGAGGGCGTGATCGGGACGGGTGGCGAGGTCAAGCAGGAGCACCGGAGCCTGGTCGGTGAGGATCAGGCGCAGACAGGGCGGTGAACGCGACCACGACGGCAGTTGTTTCCCCTCTACTTGTTGTAACGCTATCAGTGCTTCCCTCTCTGGCTGCTGATTATGTTGAGAGAGGTCAAGCGTTGTTTACCACTCGTCGCCCGAGTAGTACCCGTCCATCGCTTCTCCCGTCTCTTTCCACCCGTCCGCCTCTTCGTCCCAATCATCGTCGCCTGCCTCCTCAGCTACCTCGTTGTCGTCCTCGCGCTCCTCCTCGAGGTCGAGCAGGCCGTCCTGCGCATTCCGCCGACGCGCGCCAGGCTCGCCGAGCAAGCGCGCAACCTGCTGCGCCTTGGCCGACGAAGGCTTGCGCGGCGAGTTGCGCAGCGAGAGCACGGCGGCGAGGTCGGCCGGCAGAGACGCTTCGAGGGCTTGCCGTTCGGCGGCGCCGTCGGGGTCGAAGGCCGACGCTTCGGCACGCGACTGCCGCTGCGACGCGAGGAGGTCGAGCGGAGGTCGCTGGCGGAAGAGCGAGACCTCGTCGACTTCCTCGTCGTCGTCGTCGTCGTCCTCGCCATCGCCGAGCAGCACGTCGACCGCGGCCGAGTCGTCCTCCCCGGCTGCGCCAGCCTCCTCCCTCGCACGCTCGGCGGCCCTCCGCCGCTCTGCGCGCTCGAGCGCCTTCTTGCGCGCCTCCCAGCCCTTCTCGTGGATCACGATCCGCTCCGTCCCGCCGCCGAGCTCCTCGTCCCGCTCGACTTCGAGCACAAGCTCGCCCGTCCGCTGCGAGGACGCAGCGACCCGGCTCGTACTGTGATCTTCGCCCGTTTCGGCGCCCGTCGCCTTGCCCTTTCCTTTCCCCTTGCCCTTCACCGCACCTGCACTTCCATCGGCAACCTTCTTTCGCTTCGCCCGGCCCTTGCCCTTGGCCGCGCCGCCGCCGCCGTTCATCGCCTCTTCCGCCGCGTCGAGCGCGTCGGCGTAGAAATCGTCGTCGTCGTCTGCGAGCGCCTGGTCGGGGTCGTCGTCGGCGGTGCCGGCGCCCGACTCGCGCTTCAAGCGGCGGGACGAAGTCGAGGGGAAGAAGGCGGGCTTGGGGCGGGCAGACGAGGTGGACGGGGCAGACGAGGCGGGGAGGACCGACTCGAAGGGTTTGGGTTTTGGCGTGGCGGTGGGCGGAGCGGCGCGCGAGGGGGCGGGGTCGGCGAGGAGCGGCTTGAACGGCTTGGACTTGGCAGGCGCGGCGGCGTCGGGGGGATTGGGAAGGCCGAAGAGCGAGCTGGACGAGCGCGTGGGCTTGACGGGCGAAGGACCGAAGATTTCGTCGTCGCCCTCTGTGGGGCGCGTCGGCGATGCGCGCGCGAGCTGTGCTGCAAAGCCCGACGTCTGAGACGGCTGCGTCGACGACTGCGACGAGAAGAAGTCGTCGACCTCGTCGACGTCCATCGCGCCTCCGCCGCCGCCTGCAGCCGCCGAGCTGACGACCGAGCTGGCGCGCGAGAACGCACCGGGCGGCGCATTCGACGCCATGCCCCACCCGGCGCCCGCGCTCGTCGCGCCCTTGCTCAGCACGCCAGCCTTTGCGCGCTGCTTTTCGCGCTCGGAGCGGTTGCGCTCGCGCATCTTTGCGCGCTCCTGCTTCTCAAACTCGCCAAAAGCGCCCTTTTGCGGGCTCGCGAACGGGTTCGCTGCCCGCTTCTGCGGGGAGACGGAGACGGTCGTCGGGCCGGCGGCGAGGGTTGCGCCTGACCAGGCGCTGCCGGAGGGACGGTTCGGCGAGCCCGAGGTCGAGTGCGCGGCGGCGAGCGCGCGCAGCTTGGACGGCGAGTTGGCGAGGACGTAGGTCGGCTGCGCGGCGGAAGACGAGGAGGCCTTGCCCGTCGAGAGCCGCTTGGAGGGCGAGGCTTCCACCGCAGAGGGTGCAGAGGCCGCGTCGGTCGAAGTCGAGGTTGAAGCGGCAGGGCGAGTAGTCGAGCGGGACGGCCTGGCCTTTGTGGGCGTCTTGAACGGGTTGGACGGCGGTCGTGCTGGCGGTGGGGCTGCTGTACGCGTGCTCAAGGACGCACCTGCGGGCTTCGGCTTGCCCGTCACCTTGGCTCGGCTGTACTCCTTGTACTTGACCGCTGCAGGGATCACGTCCATGTGAGCTGTGTTACGTAGAGCAGCAAGGCAGCGCCGACGCACCGATGTCAGGGTGAGCGCGGATGTCGTCCTTTGTCGGGTCGCGGCCGTGCTGGGCCCGGAAGGACTTCTCCCAATCCTTGAGTGCGGCGCGCAGCTCGCTCGACATGGCAGCTGCGGTGCGACGAGCGATCCAGGCGGCGATCACTCGGCGAGAGCAGCGTCGGCGTCAACAGCGCGAGAAGCCCAGCGACGATGTCCTGACGCGTATTGGAGCTCGTCGAAGCTAGCAAGCTCGCGAGCAGCCGAGTCGTGCCGTTGCGAGGTGGGGACAGCTCGGGAGAGGGAGGAATACACGCAGTTGCAGTGAATACATTTGCTCGGCTGTAAGGGCAAGTGTAAGGCGCGGGCGAGGGATTGTCCCACTCGACCCAGGCCGCTCCCCCAGTCGGGACAGCGCGCCACTCTCTGCTCCGTACTAGCCAGGCCCACTGCGCCTGTACCGGCGTCCGTCCAGCCCGTGCCGCGGCGCCGCCCTCCCCCCCTTGCCCCCGACTGCCGCCCAACTCGACTGCTGCGCCGGCACCGCCTGGACCCCGCCAGAGTGCTTCAGGCGACGCACTGCGATCAGTACAGCCGCTCCGGCACCCCGCCCAGCCGCGCACAGCTCGCGTGACCGTCGCTCGACTCGTCCGCGCCACCACCCGTCGCAACACCTCGCAGCCGCGCGCAAGACACGATGCTCGGCCACGAGTTTGCCCACTCGACCCAGTGCGTCCATTTGACCCGGCTGCTGAATTCCACGGGGGCCGAGGTGGCGAGACGCCGACTTGTCGGCTGACTGGGTCCACTTGCTCCCTCCGCAGGCCGATCAAGCGTCCGCGCACGATCCAGTTTGGTATCCTCTCGCCAGAGGAGATCAAGGCCATCTCGGTCTGCAAAGTCGAGCACCCCGAGACGTTCGAGGAGGGCAATGCCAACCCGGTACCTTCCCCCATCTCTCCCCTCTCTCCCGAAGCTTCACTGACTCACGCTCGCCCGATCAGAAAACCGGTGGTCTGAGTGACCCGCGACTCGGTACGATCGACCGCAACTTCAAGTGCGCGACGTGCGGCGAGGGCATGGCAGAGTGTCCCGGACACTTTGGCCACATCGAGCTGTCGAGGGCAGTCTACCACGTTGGTATGTACTAGGCGGCGAGCTGCTCCGACTTTGAGGCTGACGCTCGCGCGCACAGGCTTCATCAACAAGATCAAGAAGATCACCGAGTGCATCTGCGTGCAGTGCGGCAAGCTCAAGGTGACGCCCGAGGAGGACCCGCGCCTGCACGACGCCGTCCGCTTCGTGCGCGACCCGAAGAAGCGCCTCGCCATCGTCCACGCGCTCGTCAAGACGAAGAACACGTGCGACATGACCGTCATCGACGAAGAGACGCAGAACAAGATCGCGGCCGGCGAGGATGTCCCGCCCGGGCACGGCGGATGCGGGCACGAGCAGCCGCAGCTGCGCCGGGAAGGGCTCAAGCTCTTCTTGGTGTACGGGAGGGGCAAGGACGAGGTGAGCTTCCGACGAGCCTCTGCAGCTTGGTCGGCAGCTCCCGCTCACCGTCTCTTGCGAGCTTGTTTCAGGACGGCAACGTGCAGCAGCCGGACCGCAAGCCGTTCACGGCAACGCAGGCGCACGCCCTCTTCCGCAAGATTTCCGACGCCGACCTCAACACGATGGGCTTGTCGGCGACCGAGGCGCATCCCGCCTGGATGATCCTTACCGTTCTCCCCGTCCCGCCGCCGCCCGTCCGCCCGTCCATCTCGGTCGATGGCGGTGCCATGCGCGGCGAGGATGACTTGACGTACAAGCTCGCCGAGGTCATTCGCGCCAACCAGAGCTTGCGCAAGTTCGAGGAGGAGGGCGCTCCCGCGCACGTACTCAACGAGTTTGAGACGCTCCTTCAGGTGCCTTGAATGCTTTCGTACGCAAGCGATGGTTGACTGACGAGTGCCGTACGCAGTGGCACATCGCGACCTACATGGACAACGACCTGCCCGGACAGCCGCAGGCGCTGCAGAAGTCGGGCCGTCCCGTCAAGTCGATCCGTGCGCGTCTCAAGGGCAAGGAGGGACGCCTCCGCGGCAACCTCATGGGCAAGCGTGTCGACTTTTCGGCGCGTACCGTCATCACGGGCGACCCGAACCTCGCGCTCGACGAGGTCGGCGTGCCGTTCTCGATCGCGCGCACGCTCACGTACCCGGAGCGCGTCACGCCGTACAACATCCAGTACCTGCAGGACCTCGTCCGCAACGGGCCGAACGAGTACCCCGGCGCGCGCTACGTCGTGCGCGACACGGGCGACCGCATCGACCTGCGGTACAACAAGCGCGCCGACACGTTCCTGCAGTACGGGTGGATCGTCGAGCGGCACCTCAAGGACGGGGACATTGTCTTGTTCAACCGGCAGCCGTCGCTCCACAAGATGTCGATGATGGCGCACCGCGTCAAGCTTATGCCGTACTCGACGTTCCGCCTCAACCTCTCGGTCACGTCGCCGTACAACGCCGACTTTGACGGCGACGAGATGAACCTGCACGTTCCGCAGAGCGAGGAGACGCGCGCAGAGCTCATCAACATCTGCGCCGTCCCGCGCAACATCATCTCGCCGCAGGCGAATAAGCCCGTCATGGGCATCGTGCAGGACACGCTCTGCGGCATCCGCAAGTTCACCCTCCGCGACGCCTTCATGGACCTCGAGTTCATCCAGAACATCCTGCTCTGGGTGCCCGACTGGGACGGCGTCATCCCTCCGCCTGCGATCCTCAAGCCCAAGCCGCTCTGGACCGGCAAGCAGATCCTCTCGATGTGCCTCCCCGCCGGCATCAACCTGTACCGAGCGGCTGGCGGCGCCTCGCTCTGCCCGAACGACGACGACGGCATGTTCATCGAGGACGGCCAGATCATGTTCGGCACGGTCGACAAGAAGACGGTCGGCACGTCTCAGGGCGGTCTGATCCACGTCATCTACCGCGAGAAGGGCCACATCGTCTGCCGTGACTGGTTCTCGGGCGTGCAGAAGGTCGTCAACTTCTGGCTCCTGCACAACGGCTTCTCGATCGGCATCGGCGACACGGTTCCCGACAAGGGCACGATGGAGGCCATCACTGGCTTCATCGAGACGGCCAAGGCCGAGGTCGAGCGCATCATCCACCTCGCGCACGACGACAAGCTCGAGCCCGAGCCGGGTATGACGGTCCGCGAGTCGTTCGAGTCCAAGGTCACGCGCGCGCTCAACCAGGCCCGTGACTCGTCCGGTCGCAGCGCCGAGCGCTCGCTCAAGGCCGACAACAACGTCAAGCAGATGGTCGTCGCCGGGTCCAAGGGCTCGTTCATCAACATTTCGCAGATGTCGGCCTGTGTCGGGCAGCAGATCGTCGAGGGCAAGCGCTGCCCGTTCGGATTCAAGTACCGCACGCTGCCGCACTTTACCAAGGACGACTACTCGCCCGAGGCGCGCGGCTTTGTCGAAAACTCGTACCTCCGAGGTCCGTCCTCGACATGTACCGCTCCCCCTCGCTTACTCTCCCGCTGACGCGCGCTTCCGTGCAGGCTTGACCCCGCAAGAGTTCTTCTTCCACGCCATGGCCGGACGCGAGGGTCTCATTGATACCGCTGTCAAGACGGCCGAGACTGGGTACATCCAGCGCCGACTCGTCAAGGCCCTCGAGGACGTCATGGTCGCGTACGACGGCACGGTGCGCAACTCGCTCGGCGACGTCGTTCAGTTCGTCTATGGCGAGGACGGCATGGACGGCGCCTTCATCGAAGAGCAAGTCGTCGAGCCGATCCGCCTCTCTGACGACCGGTTCGAGAAGCGGTACCGCGTCGACGTGACCGATCCGGCATGGAACTTCCGCGAGGGCACCATCCACGTGCACCTCGCCGAGGCCGATGCCGAGGTGCAGGCCATCCTCGACGAGGAGTACAGGCAGCTCCAGAAGGACCGCGTCATGCTTCGCGAGAAGATCTTCCCCAAGGGTGACGCGACCGTGTCGCTCCCCGTCAACCTGCGCCGTATCCTCCAGAACGCGCAGCAGATCTTCCACATCGACTTCCGCAACCCGTCCGACCTCGCGCCGGCCGACATTGTCGAGACCGTGCGCGACCTCCTGTCGCGCCTCGTCGTCGTCCGCGGCAAGGACGACCTCTCAGTCGAGGCGCAGAAGAACGCCGTCTACCTCTTCCGCATCTTTGTCCGCTCGGTTCTCGCCTCGCGCCGCATCGTCGAGGAGTTCCACTTGAACCGCGAGGCGTTCGAGTGGGTGGTCGGCGAGGTCGAGGCCAAGTTCAACGCTTCCCTCGTCGCGCCCGGCGAGATGTGTGGCACGCTCGCGGCCCAGTCGATCGGTGAGCCCGCGACGCAGATGACGCTCAACACCTTCCACTACGCCGGTGTGTCGTCCAAGAACGTCACGCTCGGTGTGCCGCGTCTCAAGGAGATCATCAACGTCGCCGTCAACCTCAAGACGCCGTCGACGACCGTCTACCTCGACCCCGAGTACGCGCAGGACATCAACCTCGCCAAGGAGGTGCAGACCCGCCTGTCGTACACGACGCTCGCGACCGTCACGGCCTCGACCGAGATCTTCTACGACCCGGACCCGACCGCAACGGTCATCGAAGACGACCGCGAGTTTGTCGAGGCGTTCTTTGCCATTCCCGACGAAGACGTCGAGGCGAACCTCACGCGCCAGTCGCCGTGGCTGCTCCGCTTCGAGCTCGACCGCGCCAAGATGCTCGACAAGAAGCTGGAGATGCACTACGTGGCGGGCAAGATCGCCGAGACGTTCGACCAGGACCTGTTCGTCATCTGGTCCGAGGACAACGCCGAGAAGCTCGTCATCCGTTGTCGCGCGCTCAAGTCGGCGGAGCAGGACAAGGAGGGCGCTGATGAAGACGAGGAGGACGACGAGGACGTCTTCCTCAAGCAGCTCGAGTCGCAGATGCTCGGGTCGATCGCGCTCCGCGGCGTCGAGGGCATCGACCGCGTCTTCATGATGGAGCAGAAGCGCCCGACGATCAACGCCGCTGGCGAGTTCCACACGCCGAACGAGTGGGTGCTCGAGACGGACGGCATCAACCTGCGCAAGGTGCTCTGCATCGAGGGCGTCGACGCCATGCGCACGATCTCGAACTCGTGCGTCGAAGTTCTCGAGGTCCTCGGTATCGAGGCGGCGCGCGCCTCCGTCCTCCGCGAGCTTCGCAACGTCATCGAGTTTGACGGCTCCAAGGTCAACTACCGCCACCTGTCGATGCTCACCGACATCATGACGAACCGCGGTTCGCTCATGGCCATCACCCGCCACGGCATCAACCGCTCCGACACGGGCGCGCTCATGCGCTGCTCGTTCGAGGAGACGGTCGAGATCCTCATGGAGGCCGCGGCGGCGGGCGAGACGGACTACTGCACGGGCGTCGCCGAGGCGGTCCTCCTCGGCCAGCAGCCGCCGATGGGCACGGGCGCGTTCGAGCTCGCGCTCGACCTCCACAAGCTGCAGGAGGTCATTCCCGACCACCGCCTGCCTGTGCCCGTCGGCATGGCGATTGATGCGGTGATGGACGGCGGGCGGACGCCGGGAGGAGGCGCGACGCCGTACGCCGACTTGGCGGAGGGCAAGACGCCGTACTACGGTGGACAGGAGGGACTCGGCATGGCGGCATTCTCGCCGATTGCCGAGCACGGTGCGGGCATGTACGAGCAGGGTCTAGGTGGCGCGTCGCCCTTCTCGGGCGGTGCAAGTCCGTTTGGCGGTGCGAGTCCGTTTGCAGGCGGTGCGAGTCCGTTCTCTGGTGGGCAGTCGCCCTTCACGGGCGGTCAGTCGCCGTTTGGCGCAGCGGCGGGCTACTCTCCGTGGGTTCTTATTCCCTCTCGTTGCTCTCGAGACCTCTATCCCGGCTCACCTTTGTCTGCTCGTCCAGTTCCTCGCCCTTTGCGTTCGGTGGGCAGTCGCCATACCAGCCGGCGGGAGGCGCGTCGCCGTGGGTCAACCGGGCGTCGCCTTCGAGTCCGAACGCCTACTCGTGCGTCGACTCCGCTTCCGCTCGCCTCCCTTCTTCCGCTGACGTTTCTGCGCTCACAGGCCTTCGTCTCCTCGATTCAGCCCGTCCAGTCCTTCGTACAGGTGCGTTGGAAGAGCCTTGGAGCGGTCTTTCGGCTCCAAAGCCGCTCGGGCGCCATCGCGCACGTCCTCGGCGCTCTTCCTTGACTTACTCTGCGCACGATCGCAGCCCGTCGTCTCCCCATTTCTCCCCTGCGTCCCCGTCGTACTCTCCGACTTCTCCTTCATTCTCGTGCGTTTGCGCGCTTCCCGCTCGCCTCCAGCTCTACATGACTTGCTCCCGACTGACGCTCTTCCGTTCTCCTCCTACCCAGGCCTGCGTCACCACGATTCTCACCTGCGTCACCTGCATTTTCTCCTGCGAGCCCTCGTTTCTCGTGCGTCTTGAGCCTCTTGGACGATTCCTGAGGGCGCGGAGGCGGCACACTGCCGACTCACGCTCTCGCGGCTCTACCTTCGCGCTTGCACTCTTCTGACGTCTCGTGCACACTCCCCAGGCCAACTTCTCCCGCGTACAGGTGCCCTGCAAACGTTTCCCGACTTGTGAACATCGCGCTGACTCGTTCCTTCTCCCCCGCGCCACGAAGTCCGACTAGCCCTCGTTTCTCGTGCGCTGATCGTCCCTGCTGCATCATTTGACTTCTACTGACCCTCCGAGACTCACGCAGGCCGACTAGCCCGGCTTACAGGTGATTTCTGAGCGTTTCTGCCTCTCGGGGACGCCGCCGTGCTGACCGCGCCCTCTTCCCGCTTTCCTCGCTTCTCCGCTCATCCCCTTTGTCTACATCAAGTCCGACTTCACCAAAAATGTCTCCGACGTCCCCCCGCGCGGGATTCTCACCGGCGTCGCCCGCTTACTCGTGCGCCCTCTCCCGCTATCCTCGACTTCTTCTCTGACGTTGTTACTGATTCTGCGCTATTTTCTCGTCGATCCCAGGCCGACTAGCCCGAAATTCTCGTGCGTGCACCTTCGTCGCAGTGGCGCTGACGTCTCAAGCGCGTTCCGAGGCCGTGCTGACTCTCCCTTGTCCCTCCACGAAGGCCGACTTCTCCTGCTTATTCGTGAGCCGCACGCTCCTCTGACGCTCACAAGGCACTCTGCTGACTCCTGTGCGTCGCACCCAGGCCGACTTCGCCTTCATTTAGCCCTGCGAGCCCTCGCGAGGGCGATCAGCAGCAGCAAGGCTCGGCGTCGCAGTCGCACTACTCGGCCAAGTCGTCGTGGAGCCGGTGAAGAGTGTAACGTGTACGAGCAGGATCGAGACCAGAGCAGCAGCGCAGCTTGGAATGCCAGCGTCTTTGCCCTTCCTTCGATGGTCGGCGGCGCTGCGAATGAGCAGGGTGCGCAGCGGAAGCGCGGGCAAACTCGAGAGTGCGCTGCACGAGGCGTGTTTGTGGCGGCTCTCGTCTCAGGGCAGTCCAGGAGAGCGCACTGCGACGAGGCGGTGCACCTTGCGCCGGGCCGACGCGGCCGAAGCTCCCTTCGGCGTCGTCGCGGGTGGACTTGGCGGCGTCGCTTGCTCTCCCTCCTCGTCTGTTGTACAGCGCGAGTGCCTGCCATTGCTCGCTAGACTCGCGTGCCGCAGCTTCGCCACCCTCTCGCGGAACCCGTGCTTCACCCCCACTCTCGCTCCCCTGCGCATGAACGACCTCGAGAACCGTCCCCTTCCCGAGGGCTGGATCAAGCAGTTCGACAACAACTGTGCGTCGTGCTCCTGTGCTCGCGCCACGTGTGACGCCCTCCACGCACCTCTCTGCGGTGACAAGGTCGGAGCGATTGCGATGACACGGACCAACTGACTCCTCGCCACGCACAGTCGGCGCGCCATTCTGGGTCGACACCAAGGCCAATCCTCCGCGCTCGGTGTGGACCCTCGACGAGGTCTTCGCCGGCAGCCGTAACCAGTACGCGCCGCCTCCCGGTCCGCCGCCTCCGCTCGGGGCAAAGGGCGGCGAAGCCGGCGGCCCGCCGTCCTACGAGGCTGCCCAGCACCCGCAGGGTCAGCGCAGCAGTACTCCGCAGCAGCATCAGTACAACAGCGGCGGCGGCTTCAACGGTTCATCCGGTGGATACGGGCAGCAGCCGCAGCAGGGTGCATTTCTCGCCCACCACGCTCCCACTTTTCATCTTGCTGACCTCTGCTGCCTCACACAGGCCCGTATGGAGGCGGCTACCAGCAGGGCCCGCCGCAGGGCTACGGCGGCGGCTACGCCGGCCCTCAGCAGCCGCCTTACGGTGGCGGTCCCGGCGGCGGGTACGGAGGCTACCCGCAGCAGGGCGGCTACATGCCGCAGGGCCTGTACGGCCAGCAGCCCATGATGATGCAGCAGCAGCCGTACATGCAGCAGCAGCCCATGTACGCGCAGCAGCGAAGCGGGAGGGGCGGCGGCATGGGCGGCGGCGCCGGGCTCGCCCTCGGTGCGGGTGCCGGTCTGCTGGGAGGCATGATGATTGCCAACGGAATGTGCGTTGCGCTCTCTCTCAGCCAGATGTGACATGGCACGGGAGTGCTGCTCTGCTCGGTTGCCCAGACTCCCAGTGCTGACTCTTCCGCCTTCCCTCCTGCTTCCCAATCCTGCAGAGACAACATGCAGGACAACGCTTATCAAGAAGGCTATGAGGATGGCGGTGGGGGAGACGACTTTGGTGGCGAGTAGATGCGCGGTGAAGTCAGCATTACCGGTTCGGCTGCTCGATTTCTCCCTGTAACTTTGTCACCTTCCAGTGTCAGCCGGGATAGTTGCACCTGTTCCTGCTCAGCGTTGGGTCGCTCTTGCTGAAGCCGCACTTCCTGCTGAGATCAACAGAAGAGTGCAAGACAGACAGAACACGGGAAGCTCAACAGCATAAAATGCAAGGAAGAGACGGGAACAAGCAACAGCGGTCGAGGGGTCCTATATGCCTATCATACACGCAAGTCAACCCTCCTTCGTTGGGACGTCCTCCCAGTCAAAAATTCACTTCCGCTCTGACGTCGGTTGCTTCTTCTTCACCTTCCTCTCTTCTGGCCGGTCCTTCTTCTCCTTCTTGTGCGGCAGCTCCTGCTCAGCATTAGTGATTGGAGAAGCGCACTTCTTTGAGCTGAGGGCGGCGGGCATGCGGATTGATTTGACAGCTGCAAAGGGTATGCAAGCCTGCTTGGTTGCCGGCTTCTTCGTCCTCGTCCTCCTTTTTGTTCTCCGCGTCCTCTTTGTTGGCCTCGGCCATTGCCATGTCCTGGTCGTCGTCCGTTTCCTCGTCCTCGTCCGCTCCCGTCAAGTCGATGTCGACCGTGTCGGGACGCTTGGGCGGCGAGCAAGGCGCCAGAGGCGGGTTGCCGGCGGCAGTGCGATATGGCCCGTCGCACAACGGAACAAAGGTTGCGGAAGCCATTGGCTCTACAGTGGCGCAATGCGGATGTCAGTGTCTCGTGCATCCACAAGTCTCGAGAGGGGACGCACTATTCTCCTTCTCCTTCAGCTGGGTCTTCCTCGTGCTCGTCTTGCCGGCAGCAACCGTTGTGCTGGCAACAAGCGTTGACGCCTTGCTCTTGCCGGTGCGGGGACCAGGATGGCAGCGGGTTCGCGGTGGGTCATGGGTGCGCCCGGGCCAAACGCCGGGATCGGGTTGTGAGCAGCAGGCGGGCGTCCAGTCTTGACAACAAGCTTGGCCTTGCGCGGCGGAGCCCCTGTCCAGCTCTGCGCCTGCGTCCCGTCGTCCGCGCCCGCCTGCAGCGCGTCGGGCGGCGGCGTGCAACCGCTGAAGTGGCCGTCGCAGACAGCGTCCTGCCGCTTCTTGCGAGCCTGTTTGGCCAGGAACGCGTCGTAACAAGCGGCATCCTGCCGGCGGGCGTCGCGCTCGAGCTCAAGCTCGTCCGCCAGGCGCGTCGCCTCGGCCTGGTCGGCCTTGTGCGCCGCCTCGAGTTCCTTGACGCGCGCAACGTCTGCCTCCCTCCTTGTGCGCTCGGCGGCAAGCTTGCGCATGAGGTCTTTGCACTTGTTGCGCTGCGCCTCAATGCTCGAGTCGGCGTCCCCGAGCTCCGCGCGAGTGACCTGCAGGAGGGCATTGGCGCTCTGCGCCTGCTGCGCTGCAAGCTTGTGCGAGACGACTGCGGCGCTCAGATCCGACGTGACCAATTCAAGTTCTGCCGCGAGGCCCGCGTTCTCCTCGGACAGGTCCTTCTTCTCGCGTTCGGCCGCGTCCGCCAGGGCGAGGCGGGACGCACGCTCGAACTCGGACCGCGTCTCCGCCCGGATGCGCGCGCGCTGCTCGCGGTCGATTGCGGCTTCGAGCTTGGCAATGCGAGTGTCGGCATCAGCACCGGGGGTGTGGGAATGACGGTTGCTGCCGGGAGCAGAGGGGAGTTTGCCGGAGGCGGTACGGTGGCTGGCGGAGGTGGAGAGGTGGCGGCCCGGCACAGAGACTGGCGTCTGCGGCGAGTTCGACAAAGCGGAGGGCGAGGTGGTAGCGGTGGTGGTTGAGGCGGTGACTGTCGTCGAGAGGGATGGTGCGTGGGGCGAGTCGCTCTGCAAAAGGCCAACTGTTGGCAAGAGCCGAGAAAGGGAGAGGACGAGAGGGGGAGAGGGGGAAGCAGAGCGCACCTTGTCGCGCGACTGCAGCGCAGCGTTCTTCAGACGAGTGGTTGTAGTAGTGGAGCTCTTGACGTCGCGTTGCTCGTCCAGAGGGGAAGTACGGATGTGGGTGGAGGAAGAAGAGCTCAGCTGCGGGGGCAACTCGCCCGGGACCGTGCACGGGCCGGGTGGGAGCGGGGCGGGGTGGACCCCGCCGGTGGAGGCGTCGAGCGCAGGATCCATGCAGCCGGAGCGCACTGCAGCCCAATCTTGCCAGACAGAGTGAACAAGCAAGAGGGAAGCGGCGCTTGTGCTCGTGCGGTCCCATGCTGCGCCCGCTCCTCGCCTCGCCGTCCCGCTCGATCGCACCGCAACGGCCGGCGTCCGTCAACGCTCAACCCTCCTTCTCTGCGCTTCCGCTTTGCGCGTGCTACGGCTGACACAGCGCTTGCGCTGGCCGCGTAGAGCTTCACGAGCTCTAGTCTGCTTGCTTACGAAAGCTGACCCGCTTCCATTCATCTGGCCGCTCGAATCGGGCTCGGTGCACAGACCGCCGCTGCCGGCGAAGGGCAGTCATGCTCATCTCTGCTCTGCGCAAGGGCAGCGCTAGCTTGCTTGCTTCACTCCTGGCTCTTGTCGCGCTCGAGTGGCTTGCCCGTGGTGCCCGAAGTGCGTGCAGTGTGCACTTGATGCACCCGGTTTTGCTGCAGCCGCCAACGCGTGCGTTCTTCTTGCCCGCATGAGCCTGTTGTTGGGCCCTGCTCCTCGCCTCAAGTCTTCTCGACGACCCGCTGAGCTTCTCCTCGCATCGCAGTGCATCCGAGTGTCGCTCCTGCGTTCAACTCGGTGTCGGCCATTCCGAAAGACCAGCAGCGCGATCGGTTGGCTCTCGAGCTCAAGGCGATCGTCTATCCTATTGCACTCAATCGCCTTGCGACGCGGCGTTATCGACTCTCCGTAAATCGCCTCCTCCTGGAGGACGGCGGGCGCAAGTTCCGACATCTGTGGCTGGCGGGCACCAGCGGCAGTTCCGCCGCGTACCAGCTCGCTCGTCTGAACGGCAAGCACGTCACCCTCGACCAGGTGTGCAGTGACACGTCTTCAGGAACAACTTTGCATTGACTGACCAGTTGTGCAAGAACAGCTCGCAGCTCTCCCAACCCTCGACTCTTCCTTCGCCTCGTACGGTGCCTACGCACGCCTCACATTTTTCAGCGCACGCCGCCGGCGCGCTTCCGATATCCAGTTTGTGCTCGACCTCGCGAGCGAGTACATTGGCACCGGCGGAGTGGTCGAGGGATCGAAGGCAGGGATTGAGCGACGAGGACTCTCGGGCAACCGGCCTGCGGTACAGCCTTTGTTCTTCCAGTTCCAGAGATTGTGCTGACTGTTGTGCCATCATGACCGCAGGAGCCAAGGCCGGCTGGCTCGGGTACCGCCGCCCCTCTCAGTGCGACCCGAAACCTCGACTTTGTCCGTTACGACATCCCGCTCGTTGCGCTCGGTCAACAACGCCTTGAGCTCGAGGGAGTCGACCCCTCCGCTTTCTCCCTCGCGTGCGAGCTCATCGCGGATGCAATTGTCTGGGCTGGGACAGCAGGTGCAGGAGGTCCGGTCCGGCTACCGCTCCGACCCTCCTCGCTCCGTTACTCGAGCGCTGCCGGCGCCGCCGGGCGATGGGCAGGAGAAGGGGCAAAAGGCAAGGAGGAGCGCGAGCAGGAGGAGGAGGCCATGGAGGAGGCCGGACGCCGCCTGGCTGCTCTGTCTGCCGCGGCTGTCAAGGCCAAGTTCAGGTCTGCCAACAGCATTTTGCCGTGCATCTGCACGCTGGCAGCAGGATCGCTCACCCTCTCGCTCGACGGCGTGAGCGAACTCGCCATGTCGAGCGAGGGTGGCAATCTCTTCGCCGGCGTCGGAGCGAGGAGGCGGTTCCCCTGGCCAAATGGACCCTATGCGGCTCGTTTTCAAGCCCAAGGCGGAGCACAGGACTGGTTGCTTGACGTCGGCAGTACAACGACGCCGCTTACCAAGTGCAATTTCTGGCAGCGCTCGCAGCCGCTTCTGGAATGCCTGAGCGTGTAGGGTGAGTCCACCTGCTGCCGTGCTTCTCCCCTCTACCGATGCACCGTATTTGCAGATATGCACGCCTCAATGCGCAGTTGCCTACACCCCACCCCCTGCCAACCCTTCCTTTTTGCCCTAACCGGCCCGCCCTCTCTTCCTTCTCAACTGGGTCCGTTCTGAATCTGCACTTGCTGTCCCACACTGCCAGCAAAGCCACTAGCTGCACTGGATCATTGTATTCAAGCGCATCACTGCTCCCGTCTGGTCCTATGGCCGTGCAAGCGCGTCCTCTCTGCACTTCTTTCTTCTTGTGGAGAGTTTCAAGCGCCTTTTGGGTGAATGTGTCCCGCCGGCAGGGAGATGGAGCAAAGTTGAATTCATCTGTTGCATGTGGTGCAAGAGGACGCTACACCGACTGGGACTAAACAACCTCAAGGCGCACAAGCAACCCTTCTCCTCCCTTCCTCTTGTGCACTGCTCACTGGCCTCTGGTGTTGCATGCAGTGGCAGACACAACCTCCTTGTCTCTGCTGCAAGGGTCATCGCTACATTTCCTCCCTTGTGGACCCTGATAGCAACTTCTTTGTTGACTTTGGCGCCCAAGACCTCCTCAATGACCTCTTTGTTGACCTCAGTGCCAGAAGCGCCCTTGACGGGCCTCTTGTGAGCCTTGGCGCCCATAGCACCCTTAACGGCCTCCTCCCTTCCGCAGGCAAGCTCCAGCTCCACCTCGCGCTCAGCCAGAAGTTGCTCAAACTTGTCCATGCGTCAAGAGAGGCCTTTCTGTTGCCGTTCGACGGTGGTTGGCTGATCCCGACTCTGTCGCAGGCCCCGCGAGATCCTTTAACCGTCACCATGCCGGCTCAACTTCCTCACCCGACCACCGTTGACCGGCGTCATTTTTGAGGGGCTGTTGAACTGAGAGACACTTCTTTCTCGCCTCTTCCTTCCCTTCATCTCACTCCTCCTTGCCCTCCCTCCCGTCTCTTCCAGGCTCAAGCCCAAGTTGGAGAAGGCCCAGCTCGTTTACGAGACAGAGTGCATGACGCCGCACGAGATCATGGCTTGCCTCGACAAGATCTGGGAGGACAAGAATCCCGACGACGACTGCCAGTTTGGTCACTGGTACAAATCTTTCATGTGCAAGCATGGGATCATACCCTTCTCGTTGCACACGTCTGAGACTGATGAGAGGCGAAAGCGAAGCAAGTTGCACTACTCTACTAACCCGTCTTGGCCCGCTTGCCCCTCCCGCCCACCTCGCCCGCCTTGCGCTTAACCGCCTCGGCAAGCGCCCGAAGCGAGTCGGTGTCGGTGCTCCCGTCTGCGGCAGCGGCAGCGCGCTTCTTTGACGCACCACCCTCGGCAGGCGCAACGACGGGGGCGCGCGCCTTGTCGCCCTTGGTTGCGCGACGCTTGCGGCCTTCGGCCAGGATGGCCTCCATGTTGCGCGACTTCTGGTAGCTGTGAGCACAAAGGAGCGTGATCAGCGAGGCAGTCCCGGCAAGAGGAAGAATGCGAGCAAGAAGCGCACCGCGGGTTGGACGGGTCGACAGCAAAGTCATAGTCCTCGTACAGGCTCTTGAAACGGTCATCAGCAAGGTTGACCTTGAACTCGTCGTTGACAGGCTCGTCTTCGGCCTTGGCCATCTTGCCCTTGCCGCGGAGCTTGTGCTTCTTGCCCTGCTGCTTCTCGGCCTTGAGGATCTTGCGCATGTCAAAGTGCCGCCCGCCTTCGCCGTCGCCGTCGGCGCCCATGACGTCGTCCTCGTCGTCGGACCCGACGAGGAGCGCGAGGCGCGCGTGCTCCTCGGCGTTGGCCTTCTCCTCGGCCTCGCGCTGCGCCCGCTTGTCCTTCTTCGACAGCTTGCCCGCCGCCGCCTTCTTCGGCACGCCGATCTCGTCGCCGCTGTCTGCGCCTGCGTCGTAGGCCGCAAAGGGGTCGCCGCCGTCCTCGCCGAAAAAGTCGTCGTCAAAGCCCTTGTCGTCGTCGCCGTCGCCGCCAAAGAACGTCTCGCCCGCTGCGCCCGCCTCCTCGGCGAGCACCTCCTCGACCGTCTTGCCCTCGCGGCGCGCCTTGCGCTCGGCGCGCTTGCGCTCCTTGCGCTCCTTCTCCTTGCGCTTGTACTTCTCGATCGACGTCTCCTCGCGCTCGCCGGCGTATTCGAGCTGCTTGGCGCTGCGCTCCGACAGCGCGGGCGCAAACGTGATCTGCATCCCGGCGTCGGCACCCTTCTTCTTGCCGCCCGACACGGCGCCGCCGTCCCACGAGACCTCCATCGCGCCGCTCGCGCCCGCATCGTCGGCGCCATCTGCGCCACCGAGGCCGAGAAGGTTGCGCAGGCGATCACGCTTCGACGCCTTCTTGCCGCCTGCGGCACCAGTCGCGGCCGCCGCTGCGTCGCCGTCCTCCTCCGCGGCTTCGAAGAAGTCGTCCTGCTCCTCGAACGCGCCGTCCTCGCCCTCCTCTTCGTCCTCGTCCGACGACGAAGCGAGGTACTGCGCGATCTCATCGTCGGCGACGGGCGTCTTGCCCTTCATCGCGCCCTTCTGCTTGGAGCGATCGAGCGCGGCAGCGAGGTACGTCTGCATCTTGGTCTTGCGGTGGGGGTCGTCGGCGTCCCACGTGAGCTTGACCTTCGAGTGCCGCAGCGCGTCGGTCTGGA
Organism: Rhodotorula paludigena; assembly: GCF_050403205.1. Taxonomy (NCBI): domain Eukaryota; kingdom Fungi; phylum Basidiomycota; class Microbotryomycetes; order Sporidiobolales; family Sporidiobolaceae; genus Rhodotorula; species Rhodotorula paludigena. The sequence goes on along the minus strand of NW_027481434.1, from coordinate 112,347 downwards.
AGTCGAGACCGGTGTACGAGTTGCCCTCGGCGGCAATCGAGGCTTCGGTCGCTTCGTCGTGCACGGGGTCGGCGTCGAACGAGGTATCGTCAGGGACGTATCTGTGATGCGAGCCGGTTCAGCGAGTGCGTCAAAAGGGTCGATAAAGAGAGTAACGCACTGAAGGTCAAAGACGTTGGCTGTCCGCTCAAACTCGGTGCCGTTGATCTGCTCGACCACATGCTTGGCCGCCGACACCTTGTCGAACGTCGCGATCGCGTAGTAGTATCTGTGGCGAAGACGAGTGAGCTTGTGTAGCAAGCGACGTGGGAGACCGCTACGCACCGCAACCGCTCCAGCTGGTACTTGCGCAATGCCTCCGTGTCGTAGTCCTCCTCGCCGTCCTGCAGCTGCTCGTCGACGAGGTCGCGCTCGGTAAAGTCGTCGTCCTCGTCACCGGCACGCCGCCGCTGCTTCCCCTTGCCCTTGTTCTTCTTCCCGAGCTTGAGCGTCTGCGCGCCGTCGTTCTCCTCGTCGCTCGACTCGGCGCCCTTGGCGCGCAGGACGTCGACAGGCGGACCCTCGATCGCCTCGCGCTCCATGCGCTCGCGGCCAAACTCGCTCGGGTAGATGCGCAGGCTCAAGAGGCGCCCGGGCGCGATCGCGAGCTTGCTCGAGAGCTTGGCCTCGTCGCGGTCGTCGCCCTGCTTGCGCGCCTTGGCCTGCGCGATGGACGCGGCCGTCGCCGAGAGGGACGACGCGAGGACGCGGTACAGGTCGGACGCGCGCAGGTGGTCCCAGTCCATGTTGACGACGGCGAGGCGGCGCGTCGGCTCGGCGTCCTCAAAGTCGTCCTCATCTGCGGCAGCCTCGTCCTCCTCGTCCGGGAAAAGACTCGGGCCTTCGCCCTCGGAAAGGTCGATGGAGGGGCTGCGAGAGACGCGCCGCCGCGCCGTGCGACCGCCAAGCGTCACAGTGCCGGCTTGCGAGGACGAGGTCGACTCGGCGTCGGAGACAGCCGCCGCCTCGTCTTCGTCGTCCGAGGCGGCCTCCTCATCTGACGACTCGAGAAGCACCTCGCCACGCGCAAGGTCGACGAAGCCAGCGCCAGATGCGGGCGCTTCTTCGTCCTCATCCTCGTCGTCGTCCTCCTCCTCCGATTCGTCCTTCTCCTCCTCGCCCGCCTGTGGCTCGTCGCCCTCTTCTCCCTCCGCGCCAGGCGAAGCAAGGCGGTAGTAGCGCTTGAGTTCGTTGACAGAGGCCTCCTTGGCGAGCGGTCGGCCGTACTTGTCGACCTTGCGGGCGAACTTGCTCTTCTTCGAGCCGGAGGCTGTGTGCGCCCTGGTCAGCTAGTCTGCATCCCTACACAGCGGCCCAGGTAGGCGACACGCACGCTGCTGGTCGTCGAAGAGCGACTTGAAGCGGTCGTCGACCACAAACTTGGACTTTGCCGCTTTCGGGCGGACGAAGCGCGGGTCCGAGTGCACGCGAGCAAAGCGCGGGTCCGACATGCTCGGCAACTCGCTCGTCCTGGTCCCCGGAGAGAGCGAGAGCGGTGGCGCGGAAGAGCGAAGCGACAAAGCGCAGGAAGGCGGTGCAGCCCCGCTCCCGCCGCGACCGCACCCGGCAGGACCGCAGGAGAAGCGGTGCACAGGTCTGGTGGGATATACAGCAGCGCCTGAAGCCAGGCAGGGCCCCAGGAACAGGCTCCGCCCTTTCCCGCTCGGATCCTCTTCGTCTTCATCTCTTCCGGGCTGCACCGCTCTGGTAACCCGCGCTGAGCTCTGTGGAAGCGCTAAATCGAGTCTTAGTCTCTCTGTATACTGCTCGAGAGCTTCGACGAAGCGCAACTCGTGTCGACGGCTCTTCGAACTTCTCCCTGTCGCGCTCTCGGCCTGCTCCCGCTCGTCCGCTTCTGCACTTTGCGCTCTTTTCGCTCCGAAGATGCTCACGAGGCGCTCGCCAGAGCCACACAAGCCCGAGCGAGTCCAGCCGCGCGCTCCCAGCCCGCCGCGCCGCTCGCCTCGCTCTGCCGGCTCGATGCGCTCGCCCTTCGCCCGCCTCGCGCTCGTCGCCCTCTTCGTCGTGCTCGCCGTGCAGCTCGGCGTGCTCCTCCGTACTGGTCTCTCGCACCGACCGCCTGGCCGCCGCGCTCGCCGTGCGCCCGACGCCGACGAGGGAGACGACTCGTCCGCCCGCAGCCTCGACGTCCAGCGTGTCGAGCCAGGCGCGACGCTCTCGTTCCGCACGTACCTCGACGCCGTGCTACTACCTGCGTCGAACGTGACGAGCGTCGGGCAGCTCTGGCTCACGGCGGCGAGCTCGCACACCCTGTCGACCTGGACGCCCATCCTCGCCGAGCGCGTCGCCCGCCTCAACGCGAAGCGCATTGACCTGGACCGCATCCACCTTGTCGTCTTGTGCGCGGATGCTCAGTGCATCGACGAGTGCAGGCTGCACGAAGACTGGTGGTGCCACGGTGGGTTGGCGAGGACGCGGCCGAGGAGGCGAGACAGCTTGACGTGGCTGCAGGTCAACGGCGAGTCTCCCCTGCTTTCCGCCGAGCTGCGTGGCTTATTACACATCCCACAGGCATCGTCGACTCGCTCGAGAGCGGGCGCGACGTCCTGTTCATCCAGCCAGGCGCGATGGTGCTGGGGTACGCCACACCATCCCTCCCGACTTTGCGTGCAAAACCCGCTGACGCGGCTCTTCTCGCACAGAGACCCGCTCCCTGAAATCGTTGCAACTTCGCACCAGGCCGACCTGGTCGTACTCGGCAAGTCGAGTGGTGCTGTTTCCGGCGAGATCAGCTCGAGTGGGTTTAATCCGCTCCCATTTAGGGCCCACTTAGCTGAACCGGCCCCTGCAGGCTGTCTCTGGACGCGGAGCACGTCGTTCACAATCGACCTATAGCGCGGAATGCTCGACGAGTCGGCGAGAAGCACTGCTCCGCTCGACACGCTGCTCAACGCCGTGCGTCCTGTTCTTACCTAGATGCGTACCTGCGCTCACCCGTCGGTTAAAGGCTCTGCGTCGGCCCGCTATAGTCGACCAATCGAACACTCCGGCTATGGGTGGGCTGCGCATGCAGCAAATCGAGCACAGCCGGTTTGCGACGTACGAGGCTTTGTTCGTCCACCCTCTCACTGTGCCGTGCGACAAAGAATAACTCCTTGCCGCGATAGTCATGCGAGCGACTTTGAACAAGCGCCGCTCGTCGCCGCCCCGCGTTGCCAAGACAATCGCCTGTACCAGGAGTACACGGCAAGAACGCAGGTTCGTCTTGCCGCTTCCGGCCCGTATCAGCAACTACTGATGACTGATGACTATCCTAGCAGGGATATCTCGTGAGCGATGTGCTTTATGCCGACCCGCCAAAGCTGCTCATGCTGCCGGACATGGTCGGCACGCGGTCGGATCTCAAGCAGCTCCTCAAGCTCGCGATCACCGCTGCGTAAGTGTACCAACGTGCCCGTCTTGAGGGTCCGCTGACATGGGACCCCGCGCAGTAAATTGCTCAACCGCACGCTCGAACCGCCGGCGACTGCGACCTTCCTGGACGTGCTCGACAAGAAGGGCGACCCGCTCGTCCTTCCCGTCTACGCCGCCTTCCCGCTGCCGTACCTCCCCCGCGCGCTCGACCTCTCGCTCGTCGAGCCAGGCTACACCGCGCGCGCCTACGCACACCTCTCGGCCCAGCATCCTTCGCCCGCGCCGCTCGCCGCCGATGTCGAGCCTTCCCAACTCGACAGCGCCGCGTCGTCCTACCTGACGCTCGCGACGCTCTCGTCGCCGTACCCACTCGACCTGACGGCTTGCACGTCGCTGTACGACCTCGTGCGCCGCCTGTCGCTTCTCGCGATGCAGCAGGAACCGGTCGTGCGCCTCGCGCGCGCGAACGACCACCTGCATCGCGCGGCGGCGGCAGACGGCGAGAGCTGGCGCGAGTGGGACGCGAAGGAGACGTTCCCGCGCGGTACGAGGCTTGTGCAGCCGTGTGCCAAGCTGGGGCCAAAGTCTGGAGCCGGCGGGACGTGCGAGACGGTGTGCCGCATGCCGGCGAGCTGGATCGCCCCGCCGCTCAGCGACGCCGATGGCTCGGCTGCGGCCGCTGACGACGACGAGGGCGACAGGGTCGTGCGCGAGATGAGGCGGCGCGCGGGAGACGAGCCGTGGCCTGCGCTGGACGACTACCTGCGCGAGGGAGGCTTCCCTGTCTGGACGTGACTTTGCCTCTTCCGCGTCGCGCGCTTGTTGTGTACCGCTTTGCAAACGCAGCCTCTCTATATCACGCGAGGAGAGCAGAGGAACGGAAATGCTACTGCGACTGGAGTTTCAGAGATCAGCACAACAATCGACCTGGTCGAGGCGGGTACGCGAGATGAGAGAGGGGGGCGAGGACAAAACGGCGGGGTGTAAAGGAAGTAGGAAAGGGCAGGCAAGCACCACGGAAGGCAGAGCAACGCGCGCGAGGCTAGACAGGAGAGGGAGGAGGTGCGAGGGGAGACTGTGTACGCGGAGAGGGGGTATACTTCTGCTGCTCGTTGTCGACGTCGAAAGCCCGGCCATCGTCGCCGCCGCCAGGATCAAAAGCGAAGAGGAAGACAACAATGTGAAAGGGAAAGGAAAGGGGTGATCAGAGGAGGTGGAGGTAGAGAAGTTGTGAGGGGAAACAAGCGTCGCCGTTTACTCCTCGTCCGAGTCCGAGTCGCTGCCCTCGTCCGACGAGCTGTCGCTGCTCGCCTGGTCGCCGCCCTCGCCACCGCCGCCTTCAAGACCTGCGCCGCTGAGATCAACGCCAGCCGCGGCGGCGGCGGCGGGGGTGTCGAACGACGCGAGCTGAGCCTCGAGCGCCTCGATCCGCTGCGCCTCGAGCTCTTCGTCGAGGTTCTTGCGCGCGTTGCGGTTCGGCTTTGGCGGCTTGGACGACCCGCCGCGCGCGGCGCCCGCGCCGGTCTGCACGGGGCGGACGGCGGGCTGCGAGCCGGGGCACACGTAGCGGTACAGGTCGAGGAGCGTGCGCTGGTCGAGCTGGTCGATGTCGAGCTCGATCTCCTGGTTGGCTGCGCCGAGGAGATCGGGCCGGCCGCGACGGATGATGTTGATCGCCTCCTCGAGCTGGTCGCCCTCGAATGCGACGATCTTGACCGCCAACTCGCGCTTCATCTCAAAGTCGACGAACTCTTCCATCGCCGGCTCGATCGTTGCAGCCGTGTGCCGGCGCGACGTCGAGGTCGACCCGCCGCCATAGTACGCCCCGCCGTCGTCCTCGTAGTAGTCGTCCGAGTCGTCGTCGCGCCGGCGCTTCGGCTTCTTGGGCGCGCCGCCTCCGCCGCCCGGCCGAGGCCCGTTGCTGCTCGACTTTTTTGGGCGCGGCGGCGCCGGCTGCTGGCCGTACGGCGACATGGCGTACGCCGACTGGCTCGGCTGCTTCTTCGGCGGCTTGGGCACGGACGGCATCGACATGGGCATGGGCATGGCGGCGGCGGCCGCCTGCTGCTGCTGGATGCGCTGCTGGAGCTGCGCAAAGCGCTTGGCCTCCTTCTGCGCCTTCTTCTGCTGCTTCATGAGCTCAATGTTCTGCTGCAGCAGGTTGAGCTGCTGCTCCATGACCGACAGACCGTCCTCGTCGTCCTCCGAGTCGTCCTCGTACGCCATGGGGCGCTCAGCCCAGCGCGCCTCGAAGACCGACTCGAGCCGGCGACCCATGTCGTGCACGGGCGTGTTGGGCGGGTTGAAGGCGTAGCAGTTCTGGAAGATGAGGCGCACGTCGGCCTCGAAGTGCTGGTACGGCGGCGAGGGGTACTGGTTGTGCTCGACCTTGTGGCGGATCGTCGTGAGGTCCATCGGCTTCTTGATGTACTGCAGATAAGCCGGGTATGCCGCGACGTCTGTATGGTGCGGAGTCAGCGAGGGGCATCGCGGACGACGAGAGAGAAAAGGACGCACCGACAGGCTGGTAGAACGGGTACGCGTACGGCTCGTGAACCTTCTTGAACAGCTCCTTAACAACCTCCTTGCAGAAGCGCATCTGCTCCTGCGCGATCTTCTGCGCGCTCTTGACCTTCTTCTGCCCGCCGCCGCCGCCCGCGCCGCCCGCAGGTCCATACCCAGGCAGGCCCGCGAGATTGTAGATCCCGCCGGCCGTGACGTCGACGCCGGCGCTCTCGAGGTACGGGAGGTCCTTGGCCGGTGCATGGATCTCGCGCTTCGGACGAGTGTTCTCGGCCGGGCGGGGCGGGAACGACATGACGGGCTTGGGCGGCTCGACGTACTTGGGCGGGTAGGGCTGCGGCGTATGCAAGGTCGCTGTTAGTCGATTGTCGCAGAGTAAGGAAGAGCGCGGAAGGGACGCACCGTGATCATGGGCGAGAAGGGCATGCCGCGGTACGCCTTTTCGGCCGCGTCCTGCATGAGGCCCGCCATGGCCGAGACAGGGTTCTTCTCGCGCGGGCCGTTGTACCGGAAGCAGTTGTTCCACACGAGGTCGAGGTCGTGCTTGAACTCTTCGATCGTGCGGTACGAGTGCGGCTCCTCGCCGTCGGGCACCTGGCCTTCCCACTTCGCGTCGGGGTCGCGCCCTTCGCTGTAGTCGAGGCCGTACGTGCGTCCGGCCTTGAGCGCCGCGGCCATGCCCTTGCCCGTCGCCTGCAAGCGCGCCTCGATCGTGCCGAGGTCCATCGGCTCGAGGATGATCTTGTAGTAATCGGGGATGAGAAGCGCGACGGCGTCGACGGGCTTGAGGAACGGCGGCGCGTTCTTGTTGCGCTTGAGATTGCGCACCATGTTGATCGCGTGCTTCTGCTGCTCCTTCGTGATGATGTGCATCGGCTCGGGCTCGGGCGGGCCCGCCGGCGCGGCAGCAGCACCGTCGGCACCGTTCTGGCCATCTGCAGGCGCAGCAGCAGCGGCGTCGGGCGCCGCCGAGGTCGACGCGACAGCACCTTGCGCGCTGAACGCATCGGGCGAAGTGTACAGCCCGGGTGAACCGGCAGGTGCGCTTGAGGAGGGAAGAGCAGAGGGCGGGAGAGGCGATGCAGAGGTAGGCGGCGGGAGGGACGAGGCGTGGAAGTTATGCAGGTCCGAGGGGGACATGGTCGGCGCTGCTGCCGCCGGTGCGGAAGGGTAAGGCGGAGCGGAGGAGGCGAGGGTGGGAGCGGTCGTGAAGGCCGAAGGGTCGTAGCCCTGGACGGGTGTGGGAGTGGGAGAAGGGGCGGGGGGTGCAGCGGACGAGGCGGGAAGGGCGGAAGGCGTCTCGCCCGGCGTGGGTTCGACAACCGCAGGAGCGGCAGGCATCGGGGCCGCCGAGACAGGGAAGGGCGACTCGGCAGGAGCGCCAGGCGAAGGCGCAACAGGCGAGGCCTGCGGTAGCGAAAGCGGCAAAAATGCCGCTCGTTCAGTACGCGAGTAACACGCGACACGGTGGAGAATGCAGACGAACCTCTGCCTCGACCTTGAGCCGCTTTGCTTCACGCTCCTGCTCCGCATCTCCCGCCTGCCCGCCCGCAAAGTACCCCTCCTGCGCCTCCTCGTCCGGCGCACTCCGCTTCAACGGCGGAGACACGCCCTGCGGCACGCCAGCCTCTCCCGCCGCGGCAGGCGGCAGCGCAGGCGAGCCCGCCCTCACGTCGGCGGATCCGGCTCCCGCTGCAAAGTCGGCCAGCCCGAGCGCGGCCTCGCCCATGGCAACATCTGCGAGGACGTCGACGGCCGAGGGCCCATCACCGAGCGGCTGCTGCTGCGCGTCGCCGTCGCCGTTGAGGCCGGCGGGGACAGGCGCGCCGAGCCCCGGGTGCGCGCCGGTCGACTCGGCGAGCTGCTCGTACGCGCCGTTGACGTCGTGCACGGGCGGCACTGCGCCTGCCGAGCCGTTGACGAGCGGCTTGGGCTCGTCCTGCTCGGGAGCAGTCACGGGAGGAGCAGGCGGAACGGCGACGGCGGGGGTCGGGGGCTGCGCGGCGACGCTGCTCGAGCTGTCGGTGTGCTCGAGCTTGGCGGGCAGGCCGAGGTGCGCAGGCAGCGGGACTGCAGGCGGCGGCGGGAGGGACGCGGCGGGAGAGTCGGCGGCGGGGGCAGGCGGGGCGGGGGCGGGCGCCTCATGCTTCTGCTCGACTGCGCCCGCGAGCGGCTCGGGCTGTGCGGGCGCGGGCGGGGCGTCGAGCGACATGGGCGGCGACGCGGGGCGGTCGAGCGAGGTGGTGGTCGGCGGGGTCGGGAGCGACGACGACGCGAGAGCAGCCGCGGCGGGCTTTGCAGCAGCGTGCGCAGGATCGGGCGACTCGAGAGAGGGAGAGGGGGCGCCGTTCATTCCTCAGCTAAGAGGACTGACCCGCTCGCAGCAGAGAGAAAGAGAGAGAGGAAGAAGGAGACGCGGAAGGCGGGAAGGGGGAAGGCCGCGAAGTGCGGAAAGAGAGGAAAGAGGCAAACGCGCGCGCGCCGCCGAAAGCCACTCGCGCCCGCGCCCAACGCCGACGCTCCCGCCTCCCCGAGCCCACCGCGCCCGCGCAGCCCTCACACCCGCGCACTCGCCTTGGCAAGGCTGCAAGTGCGCCCGCACGGTGCACTCGATCGCCAGCTACCCGCTCGCACCACCCGCGTCCGCTCAAGTCGCGGCGTGGGCCCGCAATCTCGCCTGCCTCTTTGAGCTCGAGACGCGCCACGTCGACCTTTTCACTCGCCTGTCGTCGCCTCCCTCACGCTCAGACGCGCAATCTGAGCGTGCCGCGGTGCAGCTGCACCGCGCAAGAGTGCATCCACGCACTCGATGCGCCCTCAGGAGCGCGCGATCTGGCCTCGCTCGAGAGCTGACGAAACCCGCCTCACTTTGCCCTGCCTCGTCCGCTGTACCGCACAAGAGAACCTGCCGATCGATGCAGCGAGTCGGAGGACCCGCTTTTCCACGCTGCTGAATCGCTCGTGCGCCTGGAATCGCGCGGGAGGGGTATGGGCGCCTCTGCCGCTCCTTGACTCATCCGTGGTTTTGTTGTTATTCGCCTCTCGCGCTCGCAGCGACGCGCTTGCAGGCTCGTCGCGCTGCTTGACCTGCTCTTACATGCTTCAGAGTCTCCAGATCTGAGGAAAGGCGCTCAGCGCGCCGCGATGACGGTCTTTCGCCCCACGTGCTGCCACTTCGTCTCTCCTGGCTCCTGTGCACACAGCTCCCGTCCTTACAGCTCAGCTTGCATGTCGTGTCGAGGCTCTCGCGTGCGCACTATCACTGCACGCATGTGCGATCGCCACGGATGCAACGACGGCGGCTTTTCCCCTGCTGCAGACCATCTGGCTCTTGTCGCTTCCATGCTCTCCGTGCTTGCAGCATCCTCTCACGAAGAAGAGCAAGCAACCGGGAATTACGAGTGGTTGACTGCGAGACGTTGCAACCAGTAAATCTGGCAGGGCAGGCCTATCCACGTCAAGCTACTCCCTCGCCGCCCGTCTCACGAGCCCCTCACCCTCCCGCCGCATGGCCGCTGCGCGAGATGTACAACCAGACAGCCGGAGAAAGGAGGTGTACAACAAGCGCGTGAGTGCGCGAGAAGGGATGCGGGGAGAGGGGGGAGGGAAGGGTACAGCGTGTTGGACGGGAAGGACAAGAGGGCCGAAACTGTTTTATCGGTGTTGTGGTGGTGCGAGGAGGACGCAGAGGATGGAGCGAGCAAGCAGCAATGAAGCGCTCTCGTTTCCATCCCCGCGCGAAACGAAATAGAGGGCGTTGTAGGATGGATGACGGCGCGACGGGGCGCAGAAGGGTATGCATGGATGAGACGACTTTTTTTTTCGGTGCGAGGTGGGCGGGCGGAAGAGTGAAGGCGAAGGGCGGGCCAAAGGCAAGCGAGGAGCGAAGGGCGCGGAAAGAAGTCGAGGGGTATCGAGGGTTGCGAGTGGGACGAGAGCCGGGACGGCCGAGTTTAACGTAGGCTGTTGCGAGCTTAGGGCTTGCGGTACTCGTTCAAAACCGGGTAGATCTGCGCAAAGGCCTGGTAGATCTCCTCGCGGAACTGGGGGAGTTGAGCGCGTCAGTCCTCATCTGCCCGGCGGTGAAAAGGGTTTTGAGCGAGTGCAGCGCACCTTGGCACCGGTGAGGACGATCTTGCCCGAGACGAAGATGAGCAGGACGACCTTGGGCTTGACCATGCGGTAGATGAGACCCGGGAAGAGCTGCGATAGCAGAACGTGAGCACGCAGAGTGACGAGGGGAAGAACGGCGAGACACACCTCCGGCTCGTACGACGAGAAGTGACCGTGGCCGTATGCGAGCCCCTCCAGCCGGATCGGGAACTTGACATCGCACTGCCAGAAACGAACGGGTGGACGAGAAGGGTCAGTGCGTCACGCTTCGACGCAAGCGAGAGAGCGCCACGCACACTGCCGACAATGTTCTGGATCTTGAAGTCGGTGAACTTGGTCTCGAAGCCGAGCTTCTGGATGATGCGCGCATACTTGCGTGCCGCGAGACGCGAGTCGTCCTCGGACTTGGCACCCGTCACGACGACCTTGCCTGACGCAAAGACGAGCGCCGTCGTCTTGGGCTCACGGATACGCATGATGACGGCCGCGAAACGCTACTCTCGATAGGCGAGCGAAGCAGAAACGGGGGGAACGCGCACAGCGAGAGGAGGGACAGCTCAAGTCTCGTTCAGCCTTCTGTCGAGCCAAGACGGCGGGAGCAGGAGGGCAGGAACGAGACGAACCTTGGGGTTGTACTCTGCGTTGCGGGCATGAAGCGCGATCGTCTTGAGGTCGAGCTTGCACTCGAGGTTGACGGTCGCGACGATATTCCTGGGAGAAGAGCACGACAAGGAGAGGGTGGGAGCAGCGCGGGGTCAACACAGTGTCACAGCAGACGGTGTGCAACGCTGTCCCGCCCCCTGCACCGCTCGCAATCCGCCTGCACCTCCCTGTTCACCCGCCCGTTCCCCGCGCTTCCACCTCCCGGGTCGCCGTCTCGGGCTGAGCGTGCGCGCGAGACTCACTGCAATGTCGGCACGATGCCGTTGACGCCGGGGATGACTGCACCGGCGTCGTCCTGCCCCTGCTGCGCGACCTGCTTGCCCTTGTCGGCGGCGGGTGCGTCTGACTCCGCATGGGCCGGAGCGGAGCCGTTCGGGGCGCGCGAGGGGAGGACGAGTCCGGACATGGCTCGGTGGGTCTTCTGGGCTGCGTGGGAGTAGCTCGTGCGTGCGCTGCGCGATCTCGGCGGAGAGAGCGGCGGGCGGGGGGACGGGGTGGCGAGGGGGAGCGGGTCGGGGACGGCGAGGGCGCGGTGGACAGGCAGGCAGGCAGCGGGCAGGCTCAGGGCAGCACAGGCACAGACAGCAAAGTCGTGCACGCCACACAAGCGAGTCACGGGAGAAGCGAGGGCGGCCGCTTCCGTCGCCGCCTCGTCGCTCGATCCGCCCTCCACCTCGACTTCACCTTGTGTCCCTCCCTCTTCCCTCGCAGCCTCCCCGGGGCTCCCTCTCCTTCCTGGGCCTCCCGCCATCCTTTTCCGCTGCGGCCGCCCGCCGCGCTCTCGTCGCGCTCCGCTCCACGGCGCCCATCAGCACCCGTCTGGCCTCGCTCCTCCCGCCGTCACTTCCTTCAACCGCGGTCGAAAAAGCATGGCGATGGGTCGCGCTCCCGCCGGCGACGGCACTCGAGGCGCACACCCACTGGCTCATTCTCCATGGCGCCCTTCGTACCCGCCGCCGCCTTCATAAGCAGCAGCTCGCGGCCGGCGACGCGTGCCTCTTCTGCGGCGCCTCGGACACTCTCGCGCACGCCATCTTCAACTGCCAGTACTTGCGCAACTTCTGGATCGCACTCACAACCTTGCTCGCCACCGCCGTCTCTCCAGCCTTCACGGCGACCACCATGGCAAGTGATGAGATCCTGCTCGGCCTGCCCACCCTGCACGCCCTTGCACCGCGCGAGGCGCACCCGGCCTTCCGCGCCGTCGTCGCCGTCGCGCTCCAATCGCTGGTCGACGCGCGCTGGGCACGCATCCGCCCGCTCAACCCAACATCCTCATCTCCAAGCAGCGCTGAATTGGCGGATCGGGCGCTCCTTACCGTCGCTGATCGCCTCTCTTGAAGGCTCGCTCGCACGGCCCTCGATTTGAGGTTCTCCCCTGGGACGGCTACTCTCTTCTCTCGTGATCTCTTCTTTCCTTGTTCTATTCTCCGTTCTTCTGTCATACCCCTCGTGCCCCCGCGATCTAGCTGCTGTATATTCTGGCACGCAGGATTCAGGCATACCTCCCTTTGGGAGTGAGCCGCCCCTGTCTCTTGTCTACGCCATTAGGGCACGAATGTGCGTAGCCATTAGCGGTTGTTGAGCCGAGCCAGACGCAATGCACTTCCGATACAAGAAAAAAAAAAATCGCACTCGCACTCCCATTGACCGCTGACATGCTTCAGTGAGGGCTACCTGGATGAGACGACGAAGCGAAGGGCTATGCTGCGGCCCTTCTCGTTCCCGAGGCCCCGCTTGCTCTCCCTGATCCCTGCTTGCACGACCTGCTTCTCTTGCGCACGCTCGCACGTACCGCCTCCTACGAGGCTGCCTCGAAACCCATCTTCTTGCTTTCCGGGCTCAATGACAGCGAAGCTGCCTGCGACCTCTCCAGTCTCTCCGCTGGCCAGTCTCTCTCGACACTGCGCAGGCACTGCTTGACCGAGTACGTAGGTTTGCTCATTGTACAACTGGAAAGCTCGTCGCTCGTCGTGCGCGCTCGTGCGGAGAGGTGGAAGGGCTAGACGTTGGCGGCGTCGTCAGCCTGTTGCTCGAAGAAGAGGTAAGCGAACGGCTCTTTCCGGGAAGAGACGTAAGCGCGCGCACCGACCACGGCACCCTATACCACCGCTTGCGCCCAGTCCCGCCCTTGTCGGGCATGTAGACGAGCTGGACCTGTACGCCGCAGTACTCGTCCTCCAAATCCACGAACCATTCGTCGTCCTCGTCGTCCGACCACGCAAAGGCGATGAGCGTGATGGCTCGAATCATCAAATCTACGGGATCGGGAAAAGGGATCGCGATGGACCGGATAGGCGGCGCTCGAGGCTTCGAAGAACAGTCCGCCGACTATGCAGACGAGGGGTGTCGACATCGCGGCGAGTGTGTCGAGCAGCAGCGACCACGGCCGCTCCGACTGCCATGAAGAAGAGAGGCTTGACGGCGACATGTTGAAAGGATAGAGGTTCAAGCTGAGGAGCGAGACCAGGCTCGGGAGGAGCCTGCACACGTCCTCGAATAGGTTGTCCAGAGTCTCTTCGTCGAATGCGGTGATCTCAAGAATAAGCAGCCATTGGCATTTGCCGAGCCAATCGAAAAGTATCGAGCTGCCGCAGAAGTCGAGGAGAGCGCAGCGGTATAGAGTGAGCGGGTTGATGCGGGAGGTGAGACTGAAGAGAAGGCGCTCGAAATCGGCGGAATTCCTCAGGCCGACCTTGAGCTCGCGCAGAGGGATAGTGGACATGGGCGTGGAAGGATTGATCACGACCTCGCGCGCTTCGTCGCACTCGATGAAGAGGTGGAGCGTGCGCAGGCCGGCAAAGCGGGCGAGGCAAGACACGACGAAGTCGCAATGAAAGACATCGACGTCGAGGGCAAGAGCGAGAGTCTTGAGCGACGATGCGAGCGGGAGAACGGACGTCGCGGCGAGCAAGCGGAACGGCGCCGCGCAGGGCGCGAGCTTAAGGTCCGTGAGGCTGGTGCACCACGGCAGCAGGGTGACGAGCCTCGCGGCGTGGTATTCGCTGATCTCGCCGACGGCAACCTTGTTGTTCGCCGACAGACGCGGGCAGCGAGCATCGACAACTTCGACAATTCGCAACACTTCGGGATGCTTGAGGACGTAGTCGAGCGGACGCATGTCGATCCCTGGGTCGACCGTGAGCGTGCGCCACGCGAGCGGCTGGACCAGCGTGCCCCACGCCTTGCAGACGCGCGCGAGGCGGAAGCACTCTGCGCGGCCGGCGTGCTCGTCGAGGTCGTCGACGACGTACTCGGCGATGAGGCGGATGAGCTCGAGCGGGAGGAGCGGGATGGGCATGGCGGGTGGCTTAAGGCAGCTCTGCGATCGCACTCGAGCGTGTCAGTACCTCTAGACTAGCTACAAACACGTTTTGTGCGGCGGGAGGAACGCACCGACTGATGAAGATCAACGAGGAGCGACTCGGCAGTCTCGAGGTGCAGAGTGCTGGCAGCAAGCGAGTACGCCCTGTGCGAGCTCGACAAGGCTCGGCAGCTCTCGGCAGGCCCTTCCGGCGGAGCACGAGGTAGCGAACGAAGCGAACCCGGCGACTTGTCCTTCTCTCGCTTCTGCTCGCTCGTCGCCGCACGACGCCAGCGTTCCGAGTCCGTGTGGAGCTTCAGACTACGCAGTGACAAGCTCTGAGCGGCGGCAGGGTCCTCCGTTCGAGCCGCGTCCCCGTCTACACCGCCTCGCTCGCTCCGCACCATGTTCGCACGACGGCTCTTCGTCGAGCCGTCTGTGCGCGTGCTGCGCCCGTCGAGCACGAGCATTCGAAGCTATGCAGTCACTACGACCACCAGTCGAGCCCGTTCGAGGACGACGAGGAGCACCAGCGGCTCCTCGTCGACGGAACCGCCCTCGCGGGTCATGCTCGATGAATACGGCGTCGAGCGCAGGAGGCTGCCGCCGCTAGGACTGGACGGGAAGCCGACGACGCTGTGTACGTGCCGCGTGCATCACCCTTTTGCGGTTGCAGCGCTGACAGGGCTCTCTCGACAGCTGCGGCAGAATCAGACGAGCAGGCGAAACCGCTCAAGCGGACTGTGCGGCGACGCACGCCCAACGTCGCTGTAGAAAAGGCCAAGGAGGACGTGGACGGCGCAGAAGCAGCGGTCGAGGCAGAGTCGCCGGTAACAATGACTGCTCTCGAAGCCGCGATCCGCAAAGACCTTGCCGCCTACCCGGACGCCATCTTGCTGACCCAGGTCGGGTCGTTCTTCGAGGTGCGACTCTCGAGTACGATGACGTGGAGAGCCGCGCTGACCTATCTCTGCTGATCAGAGCTACTTCGACCAAGCCAAGGTTGTCGCCAAGCTGCTCGGCATCAAGCTGACGAGCAAGCAGTTCACCAAGGCCGGCAAGAAGACACCGCAGGCGATGTGCGGCTTCCCAATCCACCAGCTGCAAAAGCACGTCTCGGTCCTCGTCGAAGCCGGCCACAAGGTCGTCATCGTCGAGGAGTTCAAGGAGGCTGGGCGCGATACGGCCGTCACGTCCCGGCAGGTCACGCGCGTCGTCACACCCGGCACTGGCGTCGACGAGTCGTTCGTCCAACTCGAGCGCAGCAACTTTGTCCTCGCGCTCGGGGTGGCCGACGGTTCGAGCGTTCGCGACGAGGTCGGCCTGGCGTATCGCGATATCTCGACCGGCGCGTCCTTCACGCGAATGTCGAAGCTTTCGTCGCTGCGAGACGACATCCATCTCGTCCAGCCGAAGGAGGTCGTCGTCGATGAGCGTCTGACGGACAGCAAGCTCGGCGGGCGCATCCTCGAGCTGCTACAGGGCGAGCAGCTGCGCGAGGGCATCATGCTGTCTTCTACCTCGACCGACGCCGTTCCCTCGACGTCTAGTGCAATCCCATCGGCCAGTTCGGCTGCCGAAGCCGTCCTCCTCGCCTACCTCGCCAACACGCTCGTCTCGACCCCGCCGCCGCGCACTGCCGCGCGCTTTGTCGACCCGGCGAGCATCATGCAGATGGACGCAACGACGCTCAAGTCGCTCGAGATCCGCGAGAGCCTGCGCGGAGGCGTTCGGGGCAGTCTGCTCGGCGCCGTCAAGCGGACCGTCACGCCGGGCGGGCACCGTCTGCTCATCGAGCGACTCTGTGAGTCGGTTCTGACGAATTTTAGAGCTCTGAATACTGACACAACAGCTGCAGGCGCCCCCTCGACTGACCTGCCCACCATCAACGCCCGCCTCTCGCTCGTCACCATCTTCCTCGAGCTGATCCCCTCGTCGCGCTCGTACTTGCGAGCCCTCCTCCGCACGCTCGACGACACGCCCCGCCTTCTCCAACGCCTCGCGCTCCGCCGCGCACACCCGGCACACGACCTCCTCGGCCTGAAGCGCACCATGCGCGCGCTGCAGACGGTGCGCGCCGAGCTCGCGCAGGCGGTGCCCCAGCCTGCAGACGCCGAGGCGCGCGGCTGGACGGTGCAGGAAGTGCGAGCGGTCGGAGAGCTGGTCGAGCAGCTCGGCGAGTACGACGTGCTCGCCGACGAGATCGAGGCGGCGATTGACGAGGAGGCGCTCACGAAGCGGACGGAGGAGGCCGAGAAGGCGGCGGCGTTGGCGGCAGAGCTGGGAGAGCGGGCGGCGAATCGCGCCAAGGACGCAGACGCTGCTGCGGACGAGCATGAGGAGGGCCTGTGGGGCGACGCGCAAGCGTGGGTGATTCGGCCAAAGTGCGCACGCCCATCGACTCTGTCGGCAGCATATGCTGACGGACTTATTCTGCAGCTTCTCGCCCAAGCTCGCTGCACTACACGAAGAGCTTGCCGGCTTGCGTGCAGAGGCTGCCTCGCTGCAAGACTCGCTTCGCGAACGATACCAGTCGAAGAACCTGCGCCTCAAAGTCGCAGTGCGCGTTGGTCCCGCCGTACATGTTATCGTCAAGGATGGCGTCGCCAAGATCGACAAGGATCCGCAGGCGCTCGTCCACCAGAAGACCAATTCGACCCGGCTCTACGTGATTCAGGTTGGTCGGGTTCCTTCGCACGCTACGATCTCGCCATTGATCAAAGCGTCGTGCAGGACTGGACTCGCCTCCACCGCAAGATCGTCGACGTCTCGGCGCGCATCCAGAACCTCGAAGTCGAGGCGACCCAGGTTCTCGTCGCACGGGTTCGTGCGACTTCTTTCTCCGAGAGACAACTATCTGACGAGGCTGCGGGCAGGTCCTCGAAAAGTACGATCCGCTCCTGCAGACCGCCGACTCGCTTGCCGAGCTCGACGTCGTCATGGGCTTTGCGGAACTGGCGGAGGAGAACCGATGGGTGCGACCCGAGGTTGACGAGAGGTGCGTGCCTTTGCCCTCATGCCAAAATGACAGTTGCTCACACCCCCGTGCGCACCAGCAAATCGCTCGAGGTTGTCGCAGGTCGACATGCCACCGTCGAGAATGCTCTCATCTCTCACAACCGCTCGTTCACGCCCAATTCGGTGACCTTTCATCACGCCGACGATCAACCCGAGCAACCGTCCTTTGTCCACGTCTTGACGGGTCCTGTACGCTATTGCGCCCTGCCATCGTATGTTTGCCGAAGCTCACACACTTCTTGCAGAACATGGCCGGCAAGAGCACCTTTCTGCGCCAGACCGCACTCATCGCCGTTCTTGCACAGGCCGGCTCGTACGTCCCGGCCGAATCGGTCCGCATGGGTGTCTTCGACCGCGTATTCAGCCGAGTCGGCGCGCGCGACGAGCTCGACAGGGACCGCAGCACCTTCATGATCGAGATGGACGAGTGCACGTCGATTCTTGAGAATGCTACAAGCCGTTCCTTGGTGATTTCCTCAACTACTTTCACGTCGCTGCGAAGCGCTGACTCAGCACTGCTCGAAGGTCCTCCTCGACGAGCTCGGTCGCGGCACCTCTCCCATCGACGGTCTCGCCATCGCTTACGCCGCGCTCGAGCACCTCACACACGTCAACCGCTCACGCACGCTCTTTGCGACGCACTATCACCGCCTGGGTGCGCTGCTCGGGTATGACGAGGCGGACCCGCGCGGCAAGGGCGAGTGGGAAGGTGTCGAGTTCTGGTGTACCGACGTCGAGGAGGACGAGGTGCGCCCACACTCTCTCCCGTTTCCCTCCAAGAGTCGCACTGACTGTGCGCTCGGTCCCAGGACTCGGTTCGCTATGTGCACACGATCCGCCGCGGGCTCAACAGCGACTCTGCGGGTCTCGTCATTGCGCGACTGGCGGGCATGCCGCCGCGAGCGATTCTGACGGCGCGCGAGATGCGCGACCGAGTGCTCGCGGGGGAGGTGTAGGACTTACGAACTAGCAGAAGAAGGCAGCAGATTCGAGCGGCTTTCGTTGAGAAGGTCATCGAGGTTTCATGATTGCAGGCCGCTAGACAGCCGGCAAGGTCGGAGATGAGGTACCTTGGTGCGCTACGCGTGTCCTGGCCCCCTCAGACAGGACCTTCAGTACCGGCGGCGGCCGGCGTATACGCTTGCGCGGCGGTAGTTGCCCGGACCAACGCGACCGACGCCGAGGCTCGCCTCGCCGCGGTCGGCTTGCATCGCGCGCAGGTGCCGGAGGTGCTGTGAGGGCCGTGAAAATCAGCACGGCGCGCTCAATGGAATGCGATCGGCAAGGCGCACCTCGTGCTGTTCTTCCTCGGCATCGTCCAGGTCGTCCGCCTCATCCCCCCCAAACTGTCCTCTCAGGATGGCACGGAACTCATTGACTGCCACGCAAGATGTGTGTGAGCTTTCTTTCGCGGCTCTGAAGTGGCAGCCTGACGGACTGAGGTAAACTGTCGCAAACAAGCGGTTAGTGAAGTCAGCCACGGGGACACTTGATGACGCTCACGCACGGCGATCCTCGATAACGTGAAACAGGTTGTATGTATGATCTCCATTGTCCGATTCGAGCCGGCGGATCTCTGCCTGTATCTCGTTCGTCTTGGTACGCCCAGGCTGCATAGATGCAATCAGCTCTGCGAGGAGAGACAGTCAATCTTTGTCCAGAGAGCCAAGGGAACTTGACGGACCGTAACGACCGGTCGCAATACTTTTGATCAGGTCGCGCAATCGAGTCTCCTCCGCTACTGCATGATCGTGGACGGGCGCGTTTGCGTCGCGGAGGATGGCATTTGTTCCGCGTGTACTGTGCAGGGCATGAAGCGATCCGAGAGCTGAACACGAAGTGATCAGCGTAAGGTACGCCACAGGGCGCGGTTTCACCTGCCGTGAGCCTCTGCAATGCGCAGCAAGTTTCAGCGGCCACCCTCGAGCAACTAGCGAAGGCCCTCAGGAGGAAACATCTCACCCCTCGTCCTCTCATCTTCGAGGCGTTGAGGGATCGTGCGAGAGTCGGGCACGTGAATGTGAATGTGACGGGCGGCCATGTAGTGAAGCACGGCTGGACCCAGCGAACCGTGAGAGAGCGGGAGCGGGGATGCAGGTAAACTGAGAAACAAGGAGGCAGCAAGCAGGAGGACGACGAGGACGCAGCAGGCCAGCCAAGCCGCGGAAAGGCCGCTTCGGATGTCCAGGAGTTGTCAGGAGCCACCTTGCAGGTGCGGACAGGTCGCGGACGCGACCAGCCGGGATCAGCGCCGCCTCGTGAAGTCCGCGAGACCATGGCATACAGTCGTGCAGATTTGAGCATGCGTCGACAGCTTGATAGGCAGAGGGCGGCGCTTCAAAGCGTCGAGGATGACGGAGACGCGAGAAGAAGAGTGGACTATCGCAGACTGAGCGTAACGGACTGCGGTCGCGCGATTGAACTGCAGCGTAGGGCTTGCACGATGCGCTTGAGAGAACGCCGCGGAACGGAGAGGGCAAAGGAGCGCCGCGACGCGAGCTGTTCGAGCGGAGCGACGACGAGCGACTGTCACTCACTCGCCGGAAGACGGCAGCGCTCGTGCTCGAGGCCCTCCTTGCCATCTACTGAGCTCGAGCATCCAGCGCGTACGCTCGGTGGCCCTTGCCCTTGCGCTTGAGGCCGTGGCACCGCCTCATCAGCCCGACCGGTCGCAACCGGCTATCCGCACCGAGCTACGCCAGTTGCGAGGCTTCTCGAGCAAAACAGCAGCTCTGCAGGGAGCACCCGGACCCATGCAACCCGCCGAAGCAGGACCGTCGTCCCCCGCTCGCTCCTCCCCACCCGCTCTTCCGACGACATCGCCCACTCGCACCTTCGCCACCGCGCCCGTCGAGCCCTACGACTCGCCGTTGAAGCGCTCACCGCCCACGGTGCCCTACGCCGGCGAAGGCGGCGATCTGACCGACGTGCTAGAGGATGGCGACCTCGGTGTCAGGAACTCGAGGAGGGACAAGGGCAAGGGCAAGGCCCGCCTCGACGACCGCGAGTACGGGCGTGTGCGGACCACGAGCGAGGATGTCGCGCTTGAGGAGCGAGATGCTGAGGAGGCCGAGGTGGACGAGGCTGCCGAGGAGCGCAGAATTCAGGAGGTGCGCACCCCATTCTCTGTGCAATTTGTGGACACTCACTGACGTCGTGCCGTGCAGAATCTCGCTCGCTGGTCTCGCGCAGATGCGCAGCGACGAGCCTCGTTACGCCGCTCAACCCGACTCGTCTACCCTTCCATGCCTTCCGCGCCGCCCGTCGACCTCCCCTCCCCGACGAGCCTCGTACGCCGCACATCCCACCTGCTTCGTGCCGGCAGCCGAAGACGACGAGGGAGCAATGGTCTGGGCGGACTCGAAGCGGACGAAGTTGAACTCGGCGGGCCGGCCTCGCCTGTCGCATCGCCAACAGAAGGCGGCTTCAGCGGGCGAAGAGGGTGGCGAAAGCTAAGCGTCAAGATCGACGCTGGTGGAGAAGACTCGGCCAGCGGGTCAGCCGGTGCAGCAGCATCAGGCGCGGGAGGGCTCGCACGGGTCGGCGAAGAACCCGACGATGTGGATCCCGCCCGAACGCCCACTACCTCGCCACACGCCGAGACCGACTCGCTCGTAACGCCCGTCAGTGCACGCGCGCGCGACAACCCCTTCTCGCCGTCGAACGCCTCGTTCGTCTCGCTCGTATCGACGGCAAGCGAGCGGACTGTGCGCACCGGGTCGCGCTTTATCGAAGACCTGCCGCCCTTGCCTGCCTCTCCTCCTTCCGCAACCTCGTCGCCTTCGAAGCCGCGTCCTCTCTCAGCGCAACTCGTGTCGACCACTCCTGCGGCCTCGAACCCTTTCGTCGACGTGATCGTCACCTCCGCAACGCCCACCCGCCCCGACGCCGTCTCTCGCCACTCGCAGCAAAGCGTCGCGACCTTCTCTGCCGCAGGTGGCGCCAGCGCGACGAATCCGCTCCGCGCGCCCTCTCCCTCCGGATCGTTCGTCTCGTCGACCTCTTCGCGGCCCTACTCGCCCACGCCCATGCCGACGGCCTACTACGGGCGCCGGGCGCATGCGGACGAGGGAGAAGAGGGCGAGGACAGGGTCGGGCTGCTCGACTGGCTGCTGTGCGGGTGCTTCCGCACCGGAGCGGGGCAAAGGGACGAGCGCGTCGCGCAGCAGGGCCGTACGAATCCGATGGAGTGACGGGAACCGGGGAAAAGGGGAGACAGACACTGCTGTTTCTTGCGTTACGTATGCGCACGCCGATTCCTGTTGTTCGCATTGGGTCCTTTCTTGTTCCTGCTTCTGCACTCGCACCCTCCCAACCGCGCTGCATGTATGCACAGCGTTTGTATCGATACACTTTTCTCGGAAGAGATCGCTGACAGAGGGTCTAGTCGCCTCGAGAGAATGAACCGCTGGCAAGCACTACGCCTTCCACGCGGCCTTCCCGACTGCCCGAAGCTGGATGGCGAAAGAGATGCGAATTGATGTATCCTTGGTACAACACGAAATACAATCCACGGAAGCGGTCCTTGCCTTACTGCTGCTGAGCCTCGGACCAGGCAAGTGCTGCCTCGATGCGACGCAAGACCTCCTCCTTGCCAAGCACAGCAACGACGTCGGTAACTCCAGCGCCAACCTGTGCGGCGTACTCGCGGACGGTCAGCTCAAGCTGCAGAGGGCGGCGCATAGCCATCCCGAAGAGCTCGCACACAACGCACCTTCTGCCCCGTGAGCGCCCACCGAAGCGGGTTCATCACCTCCTTCGCAGCGCGCTTCCCGCCCGGGCGCGCAAGCACGAGCTCGTCGAGCGTGTGTTTGACGCTTGGCGTTTTGGCGGCGCTGGGAGAGGTGAAAGCCGAAGAGGGGAGGGCGTCGAGCGCGGTGGAGGCGGAGCGGAGGGACTCGGCTGTGGCGCGGGAAAGTCAGGACTGAAGAGCGGGAGGGTAAGGCGGTGCATAGCGTACCATGAGCGTCCGGAGAGACGGTCTTGTAAAGCTGCGTCGCGAGTGCAGAGTCGTAGACGGGCGGGTGGAAGAAGTAGGCGCCGAGCGAGGGGATGTCGAGCAGCGTGTGGATACGGTCCTGTGCGCACGTCTCAGAGGGTCAGCTCGCCAGGCAGAAATCATTCTTCAGAAGCATCGAAGAGGAGCGATGCGCACCTTGAGCGCGTCCACTACCCTCGCGAGGTACTCCTCCTCGAGCAGCCTCTTCCTCTCCACACTTCCTTCCAACTCGGGCCACTTTCCGCGCACTACCTCCCTCGCCCTCTTGGCGACATCCGCCCTGCCGCCCCCGGGCGACGTGTCGGCGAGTTTCAGGCGGAGGTGAGCGCGGTTGAGAAAGTCGAGCTTGGCGCTTTGCATCGTCGCGCGGTTCTTGTTGACGCCCTCGAGCGAGAAGGCTGCGATCAGGTCGGCGAGCGGGAGGACTTCTTCGTTGCTCGCTGCGACTGTGGCGGCCGAAGAGGAGTCGGTCGCAGCGGAGGAGGCGGGAGATGGGGACGACGACGACGAGGATTGGGGGGACCAGCCCATGAGGGCGACAAAGTTGAGGAGCGCTTCGGGTTCGTACCCCTTGGCCTGTGCGTGAGGAGTTAGCGAGCCCGGCCTCGTCACGTAGCGAGATGCTCGCTGCATAGGCCAGTCGCGCGGCTCGCCGGGCAGAGGCATGGGAGACGCTGAACGCACGATGTAGTCCTCGACCTTGACATCTCCTGCACGCTTGCTCAACTTGCTTCCGTCAGGGTTGATGAGCAACGGGAGATGCGCGAATTGAGGCCGGGGCAGACCGAGCGCGTCGTAGAGCTGGAGGTGCTTCGGCGTCGAGGGAAGCCATTCCTACGAGTCTCGAGCATGAGTGTCTTGCTCCTACCAGTGAGGCTCAAGATGACACACCTCGCCGCGCAGGACGTGCGTGACGCCCATCTCGTAGTCGTCGACGACGTTGGCAAAGTGGTACGTCGGGAGCCCGTCCGACTTGCGCAGGACGAAGTCCTCAAGCGGAAGCGAGTCGTAGTGGATCGCATCGTAGATCAGATCCTCTTGCTTCAGTGCGCCGGAAAAGCTCTGCAGGGGTGATGCAGCATGAGGCACTCTGCGCGGCCTGGGAAACGAGAAGCGGAAGAAAAGCGCGCACCTTGAATCGCACAATATTGCGCTCGCCCTTCTCAAGTCGCTCCTTGACCTCGTCTGCGGACAGGCCGAGACAGCGCCGATCATACCCTTCGTGCGAGCCCTCCTTCTGCAGCCGTTTCCGCATTGCGGCCAAGCGTTCGGGCGTGCAGAAGCAGTGGTAGGCTTTGCCGGACTGCGCAGAGCGTCGAGTCAGTCCTGCACCTGGACTCCAGCTCAAGCCCGAGCACGATGCACAGCATTGTAGGCGTCCGTGCGAGAGCGACGAGGAGGATGCGCGACTGACTGCGATGAGCGGGTCAAGGTAACGGTCGTACACGTCCTTACGCTGCGATTGGAAGTATGGTTCATTTGGTCCGCCTACTCCTGGACCTGCACGAGACGAGTAAGGTCAGCTTAGAGAGAGATGCGCGTCCAAGAAGAGTGAGGCGAACCCTCGTCGAAGTCCAGCTTTGCCCACTTGAGCGTCCCCAGCAGCGATTCGACCGCGCCTTCGACATACCGGGTCTGCGAGGGTCTCTTGGAATCAGCAATGCCCGTAAAGGATGCCAGAACAGAGACGTCGACGGACCTGGTCGGTGTCTTCGATGCGGAGGACCCACTTTCCGCCGAGTTTGCGCGCGAGGAGGTGGTTGTAGAGGGCGGTGCGGAGTCCGCCGAGGTGCAGATAGCCCGTCGGCGAGGGAGCAAAGCGGAGTTTGGGAGTCTTCGCAGGTTGTGAGGACGAGGAGGGGCAGAGGGAGCGCGACGACGACGAGAAGGGGCGGTGGGCTGGGAGGATGCTCCAGCGAGGCTGTACTGCGACCCTGGCTGTCCTCAACATTCCTTCGCTGCTCCACTGCACTCGCCGTGACGCCAACCGTCGACTTCATCGCCCCGTCCTTACCCCGCATTACTATTGCGTTGTAGTCTCTCCTCTCTCTCCTCTGCTCGCGTCGCCCGCCATGCCGCTGCGCATGAAGGCGACGAGCAACGCAGACGAGGCTGTCTTGCGCGCTCAGCACCGCGCAGCCCGAAAGTCGCGCTCCAAGCGCACCCCGCGCACCCGCGAAGAGTCGCTCACGCCGCCGCGCAACCCGCCCAAGCGCGACCTCGCCGACGAGGACTGGGGCTTCGACGAGTCGAGCGTCCCGCCCGAGCAGGCCTACAAGCGCACCCGCACCGACGACGAGTTCCTCGAGGCGCTCGAGGACGCGGAGCAGCACGACCGCGGCATCGGTGTGCACGAGGACAACTTCTACTCCCGCCACGTCCCCGCGTACGCGAGCTACTACGGCAGCGCGGCCGGCGCGGCGGCGGGCATCGACCCGGGCCGCGAAGACCTCGCGCAGATGGACGACGAGGAGTACGCAGAGTGGGTCCGCGCGGGCATGTGGCGCCGCAAGAACCGCGACGAGGTCGAGCGCCTCGAACGCGCAGAGCGCGAGCGCAAGGAGCGCGAGGAGCGCGAGCGGAGGGACAATGAGCGGAGGGACCGCGAGGAGCGCGAGCGAATCCGCAAGTTGGAGGAGCGGCGCAAGCGGAAGAGCAAGGAGGAGGAGGAGAGCGCGCGCAAGAGGTACGACGAAGGGTGGAGCAAGCTGCACAAGGCCGTCGCGGGCGCGGCAGCAGCAGCAGCAGCAGCGAGTGCGGCTCCCGCCTCTTCCGCGCCGACGCCTGACGGCACTCCCCCGCCTGCCTCGGCGTCCGACGCGACAGCCGACGCACCAACCGCGCCCAGCACGTCGTCCTATCCTCTTCGCTTTACCGACTTCCCCTGGCCGCTCTACCCGCCAATGGCCTTCCCGCCTCTTACCTGGCCCTCCCTCGACGACCTCACTCCCTCGGCCATCTCGTCCTTTCTCCTGCCCGACTCGCTCGCCGCCGACAAGCACAAGGCGACGCTGCGGCAGGCCGTGCTCGCGTACCACCCGGATCGGTTCGAGCGATTCGTGCTCCGCGTGCCCGAGGAAAAGGAGGACGTGCGCGAGAGGGTGAGGGAGCTCGGCCTCCGGGTCAGCCAGGTGCTGAACGACCTGTCCAAGCGCGGAGCGTAACCCGGAGGAGGAGGTGATCACGATCTGGACGTTTGCGCGCGGCGCTTCTCCCTCTCGCGCAGTCATCGTGTTGTTGCCAATACTAGCGTTTGCCTTTCTCGCCTCTTTCACTACGCGCTTTCACTGGCCGTGAATTACCTTTCTCGGTGCCACGATGGCAAAAACAGGCGAGTGAGTGAACGGTACTGATATGGCATTCCTCCTCTTCCGTCTCCTCCTGTTCCTCCGTCTACAACTTGGCCTTCGTCGACGCGCCCGCCGAGCCAGGCACGTCAGCATACGACTCGATACGCTCGACCGCGAGCTTGCTGAGCGTCGGGAAGATGCGCGCGTGCGTCGCGGCCTTGGCGGACGAGGCGTTGCCCTGCGCGACGCGCGCGGCGATGCCTTGCGTGATGACGGCGAGCTGCGGACAGATGTACGCGTGTCAGCGGACTTGCAACTGTCTACGTAGTACAGCCGAGAGCTCGGAGCGAGCGATCGCAGCTTGTGCAGGCATAGCACCAGATCCCGCGTGACGTACCCGGAAGAACGCAAAGCTGACGCATCCCTCCCAAGCCTTCCTCCCGCGCAGCATCTCGCGCTGCCGGTCAGACCCGAGGTTGCCCGTCGCGGCGGTCGCCGTATCGTCCGCGTCGCCGCCCATCGTCGTGAGATAGTCGAGCGACATGTGCGTGCACCAGGCCGAGAGGAGGCGAGAGGGCGGCGGAATGGGAAGCGCGGCGAGAGGAATGTCCCTGAAGGTTTGTGCACGCGTCGTGAGTCTCGTTTCGTCATCGCAGGGGCCGTCATGAACAGCGAGCTGCACGATGGTGGCCATAAGCGGAACGAACTGCAACTCACCTCAGCCCGGTCAGGTAGCCCGCCCCGCCCGAATCGCTAGGAATAAAGTAGGGCTGGAGGAGGTTGGCCAGGTCGGAGAAGGGGTGGCCGAGCGTCGAGAGCTCCCAGTCGAGGATGCCGATCACGCGCGGCTCGGTAGGGTGGAAGATCTGCGAGCGACAGAAGATGACAGTGAGTGCGGTGCTCCGGTGCATCAGGTCGGCTGAGCAATTGTCTCGTGCCGCGGCTGGAGACCGCAACGGGAAAAGGGCTTGAGAAGGTCCCGAAACGCGCAACTCACCATATTGTCGCACTTGAAGTCACCATGCACGATCCTCGCCTCGAGACTCCTCCCGTTCTTCTCAGCAGTGCCGGCGGATGCAGGCGAGCCGGGCAAGTTGCGGCTGTACCAGTCGAGGAGGAAGTCGATCTGCGGGATCGGCCCGACCGCCTCGCCCGTCTGCTTGTTGACGACTGCCGCCTGTGCTTGCGAGACTTTCGAAAGAGATCTGTTCCAAGCGGCGGAGTTAGCATAGCACTGCAGGCAGACGGGCGCCGAAAGGTTCTGACCGAATCTGGCGCGGGTAGAAGGCGGCTGTCGAGCCATAGTCGCCCAGTCCTATCTTCTGCGGGTCGAGCGCGTGCAGTGCAGCAAGTGTCTTGATGATGGCGAGCCAGCTGTCCCGGGCGGTCAAGATCAGAGACCTGCTCGAACGCGAAAGAATGCCAGCACACGCACAGCGCTTCTCGCTCCTCCTTCGTCTTGACCTCGGGCATGCGCACATCCTCAAACTTTCGTCCGTCGAGGTACTCCATCTGTGCGTACGAGTAAAACGGCCAAGAGAAGTGTGTCAGGTCACGTAGGAAGACGCCTCGTCTAAACTGCGGACGCACCAAGTACCACTGCCTCCCGATGACGCCCTCGTCCTTGCACAGGTGGTACACCTTGGGGACCGGCACGCTGCCCTCCTTGCCGAGCGCCTCGAGGATGCGGTACTCGCGGTCGATCGCGTGCGCCGTCTTGGAGATGACGGGGCCCGGCGGGCGGGTGCGCACGACGTAGCGCTTGCCGTTGTTGGCCGTGAGGAGGTACGTCGGGTTCCTGCAGCCGGGCGGGGACGAGATTAACTTGAGTGAAAGCGGCGAGGAGGTGGGGAAGGGAGGCGCACGACTGGCCAAAGCTGAACTGGTAGACGGTCGGGTCGACCTTGAAGCCCTTGACCTTGGCTTCGATGTACGCGCGCAGCTTGTCCGTGTCGAGCGGGGTCCTGCGCGGTTCTCCTCGTCAGACGATTCGAGCCTTCGGAGCGAGAGCAAAGTGGGGAAGCGAGAACAGCGACGACGCACCGGATGGGCCCGTACTCTTGCTCGGACGGTATGGCCATTCTTCCAGTCCTGCTCGAGCAGCTGCAGGAGCGACTTGTGAGCGAAGAGTTGGGAAGAGCCAGCCGAGTTGCTTCGGCGACAACGAGCGCCGACGAGCCGGTCCTCGCCTCCCCTGAGCCACACCAACGGTCTCTCTCGCGCTACAAGCTTCGAGGCAGGCCAGGCCGAGGGAGAGTGAGACGGTGCACTAGCAATACAGACAATCGCGCCATGGGTCGAGCCAAGGGTTGAAGAAGGAGTGGAGAACTGGACTAGTCGCGTGAAGGTAGTGTCTATGGGTGGTCGTGGTGAGCAACGTGACCAGGCGATCGACGACGGCGGTGCGCTGTCGGGATCAACATGGCGAGGCGTATGGACAAGGGAGAGAGGTCGAGCGAAAGGTGCCGAGCACCGGACCTGTGCGTCTATGACGACGGCCCACCAGCCAGGGCGACCCTCCCCGCTCAGTAGAACTGCCCGTACCCGCCCTTCTGCGGCGGGTACGCCTGCTGCCCGTACGCGCCGTGCCCGCCGCCGCCGCCGTACCCTGCCGGGCTCTCGTCCTCCTCGCGCAGGAGCAGCGTCTCCTTGACGTCCCACGCGCTGACCTTGGACCCGACCGAGAACTCGAGATCCTCCTGCGTGTGTGAGAATAGTATCGAGGCGAGGTGAGCGTCGAGTGAGCAGCGGGTAGTGTGAGGCAACGTGCAAGGAGCGGGAAGAGGCGAGGCGAGAGCAGGTCAGTCGCAGGAAGAGAAATTTCTGACGCGCGGGAGAAGACTCGCCTTGGTCAAGCTGTCCCAGTACTTGTAGACTGCCGAGCGAGAGGCACCAGCCAATCGGTGGTCAGTGCCGAAGAGGCCGGGGCGGACTAGAGAGACGGTTGTCAAGGACATGAAGACGCACCCATCATGACGGCGAACAGCGTGCACAGAGCGTGGAAGAACGTCCCGTCCAGATAGTGCGACACGGCGTCGCAGATCGTGTTGCTGAACGCGAACAGGAGCACCTGACCGATGATCCAGAACGCCGTGCCGAAGATGATGTCGGCGACGGGCCACCGGTCGTCGAGCGTGCGCAGGACGAGGACGAGCTGCGCGATGATGTAGATGACGACGCAGGCGAGGTTGAAGATGAACTGCAGGACCCAGAGGCCCGAGGGAGTCGCCCTCGAGAGGCCGGCGGCATCCTTGAAGGTGCCGATCGAGATCAGGCCGACGATGAGACCGACGACAGCCGAGCTGCCTTGCAGGAACTGACGATGCAGACGTAAGTTACGGGCATACGAAGAATCGAAGGGCACGAACGCACCCAGAGCGAGAGAGGCGTGCCGTCCTCGACAACCTGGAAACCGACGAAGCCGTTCACGAGCAGGCACCAATATGTTGCGCACGTCAGGCCGGTGTGGATGGCGGCGAACCACTGTAGACGGAACGGGTCAGGCTGGTCGTTCATGGGAAAGTCAAGTTGGACGTACGGCGTAGACGTCGGAACTTGTGGGGATGATGGACGAGTCGAGGAAGATGGCGAGCAGCTCCTCGCCAAAGTACATGTAGAAGAAGATGAGGATCTCCTTCCGGCCGACCGCCGTGTACTTGGACCGCACGTGCAGTATCATGATGAGGACCATCAAGAGCGCGCAGATGTGGAGGAAGGAGGTGGCTGTTTGCGCAGTGCACGATCAGTCGCCGTGCTTGACACGCCCAAACCAAGGGAAAGCCGCAGCGCACCAGGCTGGAAGACGAGGGTGCGGCCAAACTCGACATTGCGCGAGTAGCACACGGGCTCGATGCCATAGTCGGTTGCTCCGAGAAGCGGGCAGACGATGAGTGCTCCTCGCGAGCAGATCCACTCGTACTTGCCGAACTCGAGCGTGGCGTTCGACGACATGGCGATCACCCTGCGCGACGAGGAAATCGGAGTCAGCTCGGGTCGGTGTGATCTGGTGACTCATCGCAGAGTAGCTAAGGAGTGCCTCGGCCAGTACGAACGTACTCACCTAGTCCTCGGTGCGTCGCTGCAGTGCGATCAGAGCGATTTCACGGACGAGGTGCCGGCTGTGCGCAGCGGCGCAGACACGTGAAGGGGTTCGCGTGGACCGTGGAGGGTGTACACCGTCAGCACGTGTGCAGCTCGAGCAGCTCCGTGCAGCGGTTCGCGGCGATGGCGGACACGGGTGCGGCCAAGCCGGCGCGTCCTCCTCATCGTCGCGACTTGCCAACGAGCCACTCGCGCTCAACTCGCGCGAGGGCCTAATTGCAGGCTCTCGAGTTGCTCTGTAGAGCTGCGGGCGAGCACACGCTGCCCGAAACTGCTCCCACGATCTCCGCTTCTTCCTGTGATCCGCTCGGTTTCTGGGACCGCGTCCTCTCGCTCCCACTCAGTCGCGAACCGATGGCGTGAGGTGCGCACAACAAGCGAGTTCCTTGGAGTCACACGCCGAGCGTGTGCACGCCTCGCTGCTGGCTTCCGCCCCACCGCCTCCCTCCTCGCGCCGAGCTACCTACGCTCTCGCTTTGCAGCCCGCCTCTCGACCCCGAATGATGAAAAACGCCCACCTGTCATCCTTGTTCTTCGAGGTCAGGGCCTCTCTGCCTTCGGGCGGGAGTGCGCCAGACCCGTGACGAGAAAACGACTTGGCCTTTCTCTCCCTCGCCCTGCCGTCTCGCAGTCTCTTCTCCTCGTCTGCGCTCGCGTGGCGGGAGAAGAGGTGCGCGACGGCAGGTAAGGGGTTCCTGACTGGTGCTCGGGCTGCAGAGACTTACTTGCGGCCCTCTGTGCAACCTGCTCGGGACAAATCTCCCGAATCAGCCTGGCAGTCGATTCCTTCGCTTCCGGGCCATTCTGTCCTTCCTTGCTTGTCCGAATTTGCCACAACCTCGTGAGTTGTGAGCTTTCCGAACAGCGGTCAATCCGATGATGCCGCCGCGACATGTCTCCTGTTCGCCAGCGACAGGAGCACCGGACCTTCCGAGGAGCGCACCAGGCGGGAGCAGATGCGTCTGCGCCTCTCTGATCCTCCTCCATCGTGCTCATGGAGCGCCTCTTTCGCTCGAGATGGCCTCCCCGTATCGAGGCACCGCCAGCAACACAGCGCCTATCCCCGCCTGAAGCTTGGCAGCTTGCTCAGCGAGTGCAGTACTGGAGCGACGAGATTCAGCAGCTACGCCTTGAGCGAGTTGCGCGCACACACCCGTACGAGGCGACGCGCGCGGAGCAGAAAGGTTCGTCGGGTGTCTTTCGAGCACCGAATCAGATCATTTGAGGTTTCCGCATTGTTCATACCGTCCGCTCACCGCCACTCGATGACACAGCCGAGGATAGCCGCCGCCAGCATCTCAAGCATGCTTACTTAGAGTGGGTGGTGGCCGGGGTCTCGCTGGAAAAGGAGCAGAAACGCCAAGCCCTCATCGCGAGGCAGACGGTGCGTCAGATTCCTTCGCGTCCACTGAGTTGTTCCGCGCCAACGTCTCCGCCGCAGACTGCAGCGTATGTCGTCAATGAACTCCGTGTCCAGCGGACTGCTGCCGCAAACTTCGCAGCGCAGGCGCGGGCCAGGGAGCGCGATCTCAATCACGAGTTGGTCCACGTCAATGCAAAGACACACTCAATTGGCCCGCCTCGCTCACGTCTACACCCAGGAATGCTCTGTGAGTCACAACATTGCAACGTATCAGCGCCATGTACTGACCACGATCTCGTGGCAGTGTCTGCCCGCAAGCGCGAGGAGCAAGTGGAGCTGCCGGGGTTACTGCAGGAACACGCGTATCTCACACACGGTAAGTCCTGTCTCAACAGGCCACTAGTTAGCTACTGATTATGCGTCGCAGATCTCGGCAATACCATGGAATACCGCATTGCCGAGGAGGAGAAATCCCGACAACTCGAATCTGCAATTGCGGAGTTCAATGATCTGTATCACAGCATCAGTACGTCAGTTTGCCTTGCATCTCGGACAGGGCACTTAGCTGAACTATAATGCAGGGGGTGTCGACGCGACCGAGGCGGTGAGCGAGAAGGCCATCTCTCTGCCTTCGCGCGCTGACTCTTCCGTGCTGCGCAGCCCCCGCGCTATTTGCATGCAGTGCACCAACCGCATGTATCTGGTCCTCGCGACTCGCCCCACTGTGCGCTTCAGATCTTTCTCGGTTCGTCACATCTTTCGTTGATTGACGCTTCCGCCAAACAGTGCACCAGGCAGGTCCACCGGGACACGCAACGCATGCAGAGCAAGAGCGCCGACGTACCATCTGTGCGTACTGGCTCGCGAGGCTGCAGCTGCGGTCTCGGACTGATTCGCTCGTGTGCAGTCATCGAAAGGCTGGATGACTGGGTGGAGCGCCACAATGCCAGCTCTTGTGCGTGCACCCTTCAATTTTTCATTGAGATGATTCCGCGCACTCACACTCGGGGCTGCAGCGGAGGATGCAAGGCTCCAGTCGCCCGTAGAGCAAGGTCCGCATCTGTCCTTCGAGTTTTGCGACCTTCGGCTGCTGACGCAATTGCGGTAGAGTGGCGCAACACCTTCCAGCAACAATTGCAGGACGCAAGCGTGGGTAGCACGCTTCCATCGGCTTCGGAACGCCGCAGTCCTTCGCCGCCGGAGAACACGCGACTGCCGTTCGATCAGCGCTACTCAAGTCTGCTTCGTCATTCGGATCACCGCCAACCTCGTCGTACAAATGTTGCTCACCGCGACCATCATGACCACGTTGGAGTGCACGACTCCGAGGGCGAAGGCGACGAGCCTCTTCGTACAACGGCACACACGCCAGTGGCCCGACGCAGATCTTCAGCCAAGTCCCGCCGCCCGCACAGTGAACAGCGAGCAGACGCTCATGCGCAAGCAATGGCCGCCTTGGAGGGCCCACCTCCCGAATTGCCCCACCTCAGTTCCACCGTCAACTTCGTGGAAGATCCGTTCAACGGTTTCACGTAGAATGGCCATGTGCCGGAATCACCCTGAATGCCTGTCTCCTCTTTACCTTTCTCTCGCTCAGCCAATGCATCGTGTTCTTTCTCGTGCCCCGTGTTCATCCGAAGCGTTCCGCTTTGCGCCACGCAAGAGTCTTCCTCGCCCGTCCGTCTGTGTGCGCTGTTATGTCGGCGCTTGTGCAGCAACTGCGCTTCCTTGCAGCGCCGTGCGCATCGAAAGTGGGCTCCGATTACGCAAGTTGACAGGGATCCAGCAAGCGCAAGGCGCTCAACAAGTCCGAATCCTTTGCGATGCGAGGCGCGATCGTGCCCAACGAGAGGCTGTGAGCCGAGGATATGGCGACAAGCAGGCGGCATGACCGCCTTGTCCCAGCTGGCAGCCTATGAGCGTTAAAGAGCAGCTTATGTGGAAAAGCGAGCGGGACGACGAGCCGGATCCGGTGAAGCCTAGCCTTGCGGCACGGGGTGGACTGTACGAGTAGGTCAACCACAGTAGAGAGCGTGTGGGAGCCCGTCGCTAGAAGCTGCGGAGCGGGTCAATAATCAGCGAGAGGAGAAGCAGTAAAGCAGCTCGAGTGTGCGCCATTCGCGACCGAGGAAGGTGCAGCTTCGAGTCCCTGAAAAGACCTCAACGGGGCTACTCGCGCGTAGACAATCTCCCACGCGCCGTTGCGGTCCAGCCAGGAAGGATCCGCCAAGGTGATGACAGCGGCGCAGACGCGGGTAGCGCTCCGAAAAGGGCGGGTCGGGCGTGCACAGTCTGCCCGTGTGTAGGTCGAGCGCCTCTGTGCTGCAACTCCACGCGAGCAGAACGAGGACGAGGACGAGGGTGATCAAGGGGTCGTCCTCATCGTCGCGACTTGGGAACGAGCCACTCTCGCCTTACTCGCGCGAAGGCCCGTGTGCGGGCTGCCGAGATGCTCCGCAGAGCTGTTGGCAAGCATGCGCTGCCCGTAACCGCTCTCGCGGTCTCCACTTCTCTCAATGATTCGCTCGGTTCGGTACACTTTCACCCCGCCATCAGCCGCTCGACGGAGCGGTCACGGACTGCTCTGCGTCGAGCACATCGACATTGCCGCACGTGCGAGCGCCTCGCTGCTGACTTACGCTTCTCCGCTTCCCTCCTCCCGCCGAGCTACGCTCTCGCTTTGCAGCCCGCCTCTCCACCCCGAATGATGAAAACCGCCCACCTGTCATCCTTGTTCTTCGAGGTCAGGGCCTCTCTGCCTTCGGGCGGGAGTGCGCCAGACCCGTGACGAGAAAACGACTTGGCCTTTCTCTCCCTCGCCCTGCCGTCTCGCTGTCTCTTCTCCTCGTCTGCGCTCGCGTGGCGGGAGAAGAGATGCGAGACGGCAGGCAGGGTGCTCCTGACTGGGGTTGAGGCGGCTGTACGCTCATCCAAGCATCGCTGCCATTCTGCTGTCACCCAAAGACCCCTTGTCGTTACCTGCTCGGCACAGCTCTCTCTGCCAAGCTGCTTTGCCCTTCTCATCAAGTGCACCTCCACGCTGCAAAATGTGCTACGGCTGCACCGTTGTCCGCTGACTGGTAGTCGCGAGGCGAAGCTAGTGTTGGCAGAAATGCGGCCGGAGGACTGCAATGAACCCCGAGCCAGGGCGTTGT
The DNA here is from genome assembly GCF_050403205.1 of Rhodotorula paludigena. Lineage (NCBI taxonomy): Eukaryota > Fungi > Basidiomycota > Microbotryomycetes > Sporidiobolales > Sporidiobolaceae > Rhodotorula > Rhodotorula paludigena. The sequence continues at coordinate 78,404 of NW_027481434.1, read as the reverse complement.
GAGGGTTGGAAAGCGGCGAGAGTATCTCTCGCGAGACTGTGGAACTGTGGCTAGTCCTGCAGGCGAAGACGTTCCGACCTCTCCCTCCCGCGGAAGCAAGGGCGTCGGCTGCTCCTGTTCGACCACAATCTCAAAGTCTCGCGGGCCAGCTGAGCTGGATGGACGTCGACCCGAGCTACTTCCCGCACGACTCTCCGCCGCGTTCCCCGAGCCCGGTGCTGCCTCCTCTTCCTCCGGTCGCGCTCCCCTCTGCGCCTCGGCCCACCGTCTCGCCCTCGGTCTCGCGCGTGTTCCAGCGAAAGGGGCAGGACAGTGCACCGACGATGAGCGGGACTGGCCTCGACCTCTCGCGCCCGTCGGACGGGCCCAAGAACCGCGACCGACTCGGGAGTGGGGGAGACGCAGACGCCGATCTCGAGCAGGTGAGCTTCCGGCGGAGCGGGAGAGGGCTGAGGTCGAGCTACAGGAGCCCGCACGCTGTCCTGTTCTGTCTCTGGACTCCCCGACACTTGTGGTCCATCCCGCTCGCTCCCTTCTACCCGCGTCATCCGACCGGGCACTTCTCCCTTGCTGAAAGGCCAGGAGCTGACTTCCGTCTGTCTCGACTTGCTCACAGGAGGTTGCGCGAGCCCGGGCCGAGCGCGCATCCCGTCTCTCGCGGCAGAACTCGCAGACGGCGGCTTCGTCTCCTGCGACCGACTCTCGCGACACGGCCTCTGCGCGCACCAACATCCTCAACCTCGTCGCACAGGGGCAGCAGTCCCTCGCAGGCACCAAGAATGGCTCGTCGACACCGTCGCTCGCCATGTTCATGGGCGGCGGAAACCAGCGCAGGGTCCACCGCGTCGGGACGGGCATGACCGAGGACGAGAAGGCCGAGACGGAGCGCCTCGAGCAGGAGATGGCTGCGACGAGGGCCCGTTGGGGCGGTAAGGGCGCGGCGCAGGAAGGTGGACCGCCGCAGGGCGCCATGAGCCTCGCGGCGTTGATGCGCGGTGGGAAGGCCGGCGCACCGCCTGCCGCAGACGTTCTTCCGCCAGTGCCTCCCCCTGCTGCCGAGCCGAGACAGCCTGAGGCGTCGAGCGAGCAGGCGGCACCCACCTCGCCCCCGCTCGTCGAAGCCAAGGTCATTTCGCGCTCTCCGCCTCCGACGACCGAAAGCGCTGCGCCTGTTCCTCCGCCCACTGCTATCTCCCCTCCTCCCACCGTCGCCCCGTCCACTTCTTCACCTCCTCTCGACTCCGCCGCTTCCCCTCGGCTCGGGTCCTCGTCCTCCTCTAACGCCGCCGCCGCCGCCGCCGCACCGAGCAACACCCTCACGCGCCTCCAATCCTCGCACATCGTCGCCGACCGGCTCAAGTGGTCTCAGTCGCTCGCTCAGCCGAACCCAGAGGAGCAAGCTGTTCCACGGCAGCGGGCGCCGTCCGGCCTGCCGAGCCCGGAGAAGCGCCGCAGCGTCATCGAGCGCTGGGGGCGCGACGAGCCCAACGTTACGGGCGGTGCGTCAACGCCGCCGAGCCCGACGGTGGCCAGGGTTAGGCCGAAGAGCTGGGTGCAGTCGCCGCCGCTGGGCGGACCGCCCAAGGACGTGGGGCGCAAAAGCCCTGAACGAACCGAGGAGGCGTCGATCGAGACGGCCAAGGTCGAGCAAGTCGACGTTCCCGAGGAGCCTGTTGCATCGCATGTCGAGCCAAAGCTTGTGCACGTGCGTATGGTCCCGTCACACGCGAAGTCCTGGCCCTGACATCCTTGACCACCCAGGTCACTCGCGACCGCGCACGCCCGACCAAGTCGACCCCGCGAACGACCGGCTCCTCCGCCAACCCACCTGGCGTTTCAGCTGCAGCGGCACCCGAGCTGTCAACCTCCTCGCCCGCCCCTGCTCCGACTGAAGAGCCTGCGCCATCGACCGCCAAGACCGGCTACACAAAGCCCGCCTGGAGCGGTGCACCGATTGGCGTGAGAGACCCTTCGCACTCGTCGCTGAAGGCGAACGAAGACGACGAGGCTGTGCCGGAGAAGCGCCACACGCGTGGTGTTGCCCTCCCGGGCTTGTCCGCCGCGCCGCTCAAGCCCGCCGGCTCGCGACCTGCGCCGATCAGCGGCCCGTCTGCGCCATCCGTTCCTGGAGCTGCCGCCTCCGACGCTGCCGACGACGATGCGCCCGCTTCGCCGTCTATTTCGTCCGTCCGCGCCGCCGCGATGCGCTGGGGCAAGGCATCGTCCTCGTCTTCGAGCAGCGAGGCGATGCAGGCGCTCAAGGCGTCATACGGCGTCCGCGCTGCGCCCGTCCCGACTCGTCAAGCAAGCATGCCCGTGCGGCAGCAGGAGCTCGAAAAGGTGCAGGTGCCGACCAAGAGCCACTCGGTCGAGGTGCCCGTGCCGCCGCCCGTCTCGTCTACGACAACTCTGCCTGTCACTGCGCCTTCTCCGCCTCACGAGCCACTGACGGCGTCAGAACGCGCGACGCAGTCGCAGGCGGCTTTGACCTCCTTTCCGACTGCGACCCCTACCTTGACGTCCTCACCATCACCTTCGCCTGCTCAGAAGGCGCCCGACCCGAGTGCCCGCGCAGCATTGCAGACGCCATCGGCTTCTGCGACGCCACGATCCCTCGTCGACGACATCGTGTCTCTCGTCCGCGCGCCGCGGCAAGTCGTACACCTGCCGCCAGGCGAGACGCTCTCGCTCGACGTCTTCCACCTCAACTCGCCAACCGATGACCCACACCCGATCGATCACAACCACATGCTGTTCGGTTCCGAGATCCTCGGGATCGTGCACCGCGACGACCGCGGGCGCACGAGCGCCTGGGTGTGGTACGGCGCCGAGGCGGGCGAGACGCGCCGCACCGAGGAGCGCATCGATCGGCTCGCTGAGAAGGTCAAGGTCGAGCTCGTTGAGGTCGGGCACAGGGAGGAACCGCCTGCTCTGGCCGAGGCGTTTGCCGGACAGCTGACGATCTGCAAGGTGCGTGATCGGGGCTGACGTCTGCCTCTCGCGTTTGAGAGCACATGCAGCGCTCGTTCAATTGCTCACGAGCTGACTTCAAGCTGCGCAGGGCAACCGCGACGAGTTTGACCACCTCGCGCCTCGCATGTTCACCGTCCGCGAATCCGACGGCGTTGTCTTCGTCGAAGAAGACGACCGGGTGCGTCTTCGCTTACCATTCCCGTAAAGATATCATGCTGATGAAGTCTTTCCGCAGACGGTCTGCTCGCTTTGCTCCGGCCACTGCACGACCTTCTCTTCGCTGGGCGAAGTGTATGCCTGGCTCGGCGAGGGCTCGACCGACCTCGAACGGCAGGCGTGCTGCGAATTTGCAGAAGCTATTGCAGATGGCCGGGCCGTCAGTGTGCTTGCCGAAGGCGAGGAGACGGCACTGTTCTGGCACCAGATGCCAGACGGGACAGAGTATGCTTCGGCGAACGTAAGTTCAGCCTTCAATGCCATCTCGCTCAGCATGAGGCGATTCTGACGTGCAATCTCGCAGTATTGGGGCGCGCGACCTCACTATCCGCTCAGCGCCACGTTGGTCCGCCTCGACTCGTCCGCCTCTCCGCCCTTCTCGCTCGTCCGAACATCGGAGCTCTCGCAGTCGCACGTCTACCTTCTGGACGGTGGGTACGCCGAGCACTGGGTCATCGTGCCTCAGCAAGCCAAGGGCAAGAAGGACGACATCCGCCTCGCGCTCAACACCGCAGCAAAGCTGTCGAGCCAGTGGTCCGAGCGCGGCTTCCCGTCTCGCACGCCTTACCACGTATGTTCATGTCCTTGTCTAGCCTTGCGCCAGCGGTCCGACGACGCTGACGATCCGCTTGGTATTCTTCCGCAGATCCTCGCGTTCCCGTCCCTGATCCCGAAGGACCTCCCGTTCCTCTCGCGCCAGTTTGACTGGTCCGCGCTCAACGCCGATCAGCGACCGACCAAGATGCACGTCTACACAGCCGACGAAGCGCGTGAGACGCTACTTTGATCCGCGCGCGTGCGCACTCGTGTAGAATTTCGCCTGTCGTCTTCCCCTTTGTCTCTTTCGTTGCTGTACGCTCTGTGGAGCATTGCACAGAAACTGCCATCTCACTCGTCACCGCGGTTGGGGAATAATCGTTCCGGGAGACAGGCGATGCATACTGTAGCGAGGCCGGCAAATGAGAGAGATGAGGGCGAATGGGAGGAGCTAGCTGAACAACCAAGGCACAAACGAATGGAATGGAGATGAACGACAGTGGAGGAGAGGGGTGTGTACGACAGACTGCAAGGTACAAGCGGAGGACGAGGGAGCGGGCAAGAATCTAGCTGCGTGCGGCATGCGGGCCTAGGGGGGCGTGTCGTCGGAGCAGACGAGCTGCTGAAAGATGGCGTCGAACGGATCCGACGACGTCGTCATGCTTGGCGGGGCCGTGGCAGGTGGCTCGGGAAGCGAGAGATCGTCGTACGACGGGAGGGCTGCGAGGTGCAGAGCATTGCTCGGTGGCAGGGCTATCTCGCAAGTCATGCCCGCAGTTCCGCAAGCGGACGAGAAGTCCACGCCCGAGAATGGCGCTGACGTGATGAATTCGTCGAAGGTGAGCGGCGGCTGCAGCGGCAGGAGGTAGTTGGGCAGGGAAGGCGTTTCCATTGTGCTCGACGGCGGCGGCGTCGGCACGAAGTCGAACGATTTCAGGCCGGCGGGGGCGGACTGCGGCGGGACAGGCAACCCATTGACGAGCGCTGGGTCGAAGGCTGACGAGTGAGCCGAGTTGAACCAGGTGACCGGTGCCGAGCTGAAGGCTGTCCAAGCCTCGGCTGCCGCACGAGGCGGTGGAGCGAGCGCATTCTGGAAGTCTTGGTCGAACTGCGGGGACATTGGCGATAGGAGGTTCGGGTACTCGAACGGCGGGAGCAGCATGTCCGAGCAGGGTATGTTGCACATGTCGGCAGGGAGCGAGACGTGGATTGACTCTTCACTCGTCGCCGATGCCGGTACAACAAGGCCGGATGGTGCGACGATATTCGACACGCTCGCAGGCGTTGACAGCGGCGAACCTTCGTTGGACGGCTTGCGCCGGCTTTTGGGGCGGTAGGCATAGTCTGCGATGGCAGGTTCTAAGGACAGCGTCGCCGGGGAGCGCTTGGAAAAACGCACCGGGATAGCGCTTTGCGTGCTCCTCCTTCTCCTTGACGGCCTGGCGAGCGTACTGCTCGCGGATCTCGGGTCCTTCGTCTCGCCACAGGCCGGCAATCAAACGAGCTGCGCGGCCAGATGGGACCGTTAACATCGGCTGAAGCTGGAAGAGTACGAAGCGTGACATACAAAGGTCTGCCTGCTGCAAGCGTGCACCCTGCTCGTCCTTGCAGCCCGCCAGCGCCTTGAGTTGCGCCGAGCGATAGAGCATGAACGAGTTCGGCGGACGAGGAATGTAGCCAGCCGGCTTCTTCTTACACTTTTTCCGTTTCGCCGGGAGCTCGCCGGCGTCGACTGTCGAAGGAGGACCAGCCGCGGATGCACCGGGCTCAGCGACGTCGCGGGACGAAGACCCTCCCGCGGGGAGCTCGGGTCCCTCCGACGGCCCCAAAAGCGCCAGCGATGACCTTGTCGCCGTAGCAGAATCGGAGGCGGAGCGCAGGAGCACGCTTGGGAAGGCGTACTTCGGGGGCGCGCTCGTCATTGGCGAAGACTGTGCGAGAGCGACGTTGCGGCTGAAGGCATCCGGGTACGGCTCGCTCTTGCGCGGCGAGCGGGTCGTGTTCGCGCACGAACTTCCACGCGGCGGGCTCCTAAGCACCGCCAGGGCAGCGTCGAGCGTGGAAGAGCCGCTGGCGTGCGATTCGGTGCGGGCCATCGGGGAGCTGCCTGGCAAGCTCGTCGGCGTTGGTGGGGCGAGCTGCGGGGCGTCGTTGGTTGCGGAACCGGTAGGGGGGTCGCAGCTGAAGGAGTTGCCGCTTGCTTCGGGCGGTCCAGACCGAACTGTGCCATCAAGGTCCTGTTCCGCCCCTGCCCCTCCGACGACGACCGCGCGAACGCTGCGTGTCCTTCTCGGAGTCGACATGTTTGAATGAAGGCGGTCGAGCAGTCGCTCTAGAGCGATGCGACGTCTGGCGGTGAGATCTAATCGACGATAAGCGGTGAACGAGGTCAGCTCTTGGTCGCGAACGGGAAGGAGTCATCAGGTAGATGCACAAGTTGCACAACGAACGGTCCGTGTGCCGCTTCGCAGGACGGGGTAGAGACGCCTGCCACGCACCCTGACGAGAGGACGAGGTCTGTGCGACTGCGCGGTCCCCGCTGGTCGTCCGCTATTGTCGAATGTGATGTGCAGCAGTTCTCCAGCGAGTGCACCTCCTGATGGAACCGTCTGGCGCTAGAGACGAGATGATGGGGGGAGCGCAAGACGCAGTTCGACTTGAGCTGGCCTGAAGCAGATCGCTCAAACCGGCGACTACGCCGACGCCGAATGCCTGGCTAGGTACGGAGCACTTGCGGGGAGCGGCGTGCACGAGACGCTGCCCTTAGCCGCGAGAATAGGGAGCAGCGGGAAAAGCACGACGCAGTTCGACGGGAAAGCGGCAAAACGGGCACGTCAAGCGGGGGCGGATCAGTGGGGCTAGTGCGCTTAGCAGAGGCACGTGGCAGACGGCACGAGGATCCGAAAGAGGGCTTTGACCCGATCAGAGGAGGCAAGAGAAGTTTGCGGAGGACAAAGGCGCCGGGCGGAGGCGCGTCAATTGCGCCAAGTCTCGCGGGGGAGCTCTTCGTGGAGCTCCTAAGCGCTACTTACAGTGTGTCGGAACGTATGTAGGCCGGTAGGCATCGACCTGCCGTTGCGCGCCAGTTGCGCGTCATGTCATCTCTTGCCTCTGTCCGCCTGGTGCGAGGCGCCCGCGAGACGGGGACAGTGGAATCAGGGATACTCGGGCTACCCCGAAGGCGCCTTCGGGCACGTCTCGGGGCTGACTTGCCGGTAAGTACCGCAGCTGATACCGGCCCGGTCATTCCTGCATGTTCGCCTTCGCAAGTCGTCAAGCGGCGACCGGCCCCCTCTTCGGGAAAGAGCCATGGAGGCGTTCGGCCTGCATGCCCGCTCGACCGGAAGCGGGCTTGTCGGCCGTGTCCGACCCGACCCTTTCAGCGATCAGCGCAGCCGCCGTTGAACCGCCGGTCGTCGGCCAAGGCGAACGAAAGGCGATGAGACTTGCGGGGCGGAAATGAAAGCACAAAGACATGCATGGTCGTGCGCGTGACGCAGGGCGTACTCAGCCTCGAGACAGCCCTGCATTCGGCACACAAGTTTCTCCGCACCGACTGCACGCACGAGTTGCGAACGAGGCGAATCAAGAGCGAGGATGTCCGAACTCTCACTTTCGCCTCTCCGCTGTAACGTCCGTAAGGCAGCACTCACAGCTTGGATGGCTGTGACGCCCCGCAAGCGTGCCAAGCACGAAACTGCACCGGCTCGCGCGTTCGCAGAGGCGCTTGCTCGCGTGCGTGCTCAGGCGGCCTTCGTCGAGCAGTCCGTCGCCCTCGCGCCTGGAGACGCGGCTGAGGTGCAGCGCGAGCTGTCTGTGCTGAACGAACGCATCACGGCACTCGAGAAGGCAATCGACCAGAGCAACGGCGAGGACGTGGGCGAGCTCGCGAGCTGGAAGGACGACCTCGACGCTGTCGGAACGAGTCTGTGGAACCGCTCGATGGCGCTCAAGCACGTGCATGACGGTCAGCGTGACGACAAGACGTGGCTGGCTCCGTTCGCGGCGCGTGCGTGTCTCTGCTTGCATCTTCGCTGCCTCGCAAGGTTGATATTCCCACTGTCTCGCAGTCCGTCTGATCGGGTATCGCCTCATCCGCATCGGTGCCGTCGAGCCTCTCAGCGATGCCGGTGAGCTGCCGAACTGCCTATTCTGCCTAGTGCCGTGGCCCACGCTCGCGTCTCCAGACTGTATCTCGCATCTCTCGCTTGCCGTCAAGACCGCGTCCGCTTTGCTCGCCTGCGAACGAGTCGCACCTGTCGAGTCGCTCCTGCCTGAATGCGCGCAGTTTGCAGCTGAAGTCGAACAGCAGACGGCTTCAGGCGCGGCGGATCGCGTCAAGACCTTGCTCGCCTACTACTGCTTCCGCATCCGCTTCTCGCTGGTCAATGACAATGTGGCGCTCGCACACTGGGCGGTGCACAAGTCGCAAGACCTGCTCGAGCACAACGACATTCCGCACCGCGATGTTCGTCGATTCCTGCTTCCTCGGGCGCCTGTTTCGGTTATACGCTCGCATCTCATGCTCCTCTCGACTGGACACGCAGACGATCTCTTGTGCGAGCAGCGTCATGTCCATCGCAGCAGCCGAGCTCGGCAAAAGCGCTGCTAGCTCCGCCGGCGAAGGCGCAGAGACGCAGCCCGTCGGGGACATGCTCGAGTGGGTGCTCGCGCTCCTCGAGCCAGTTCCAGGCGACGAGGCTCGCTCGCTCAGAGTATGTCCGTCGCGACCTCGAGCAAGAGCATGGCTCATTGTCAACTCTCAGGTCATCGCCCTCAAGCTTCTCGTGCAGCTGGCCAAGGCAAGCCCGCAGGACTCGAGCAAGGCAGAAGTGGCCGTCAGGCAGCTCGTCGTACGTGCGGATTCCGTGTCTCGATTCAGGAGTATCGCCTACAACGCCGCTTCACAGGAACTGGACGCCTCGCCACGCGCTCACCGCCTCCTCGTCAAGCTGATCATCGGTCGAAACGGATCCGACGACGAGGTACAACAAGGTGCGCTAGCTGATCCAAAGTTTCTCGAGCAACCATTCCTTATGACCCGGCTCTGCACAGCGTTTCGCGCTGCAGTGCACAACCTGAAGGAACCCGAGGATGCCGCTCTGTTCGCTGCGAAGGTCTCTCGCCAATGAAGCGTTGCTGACGCAGGACTCCACAGCCTTCTCGCGACACTAGAGGCTCTGCCGCAGTCCAGGTCTGCTGATCCAGCTCCGTCGCGGTCGCAGAGCTGTGCTGACGGGCCTGTCGGCGCAGACGGCAACTCCGCTTCTCGTTGTGGCAGGTCGCCGCTCAGCAGCCTGCATCCGACTTGCGCGCGACAGATGCCGTGCTCGGCTGCGTGATTTTGAACGCAGTCGTCCAGGCTTCCGAGCCGGACAAAGACGAGATCGAGAAGCTGTTCAGTAGCATCGCAGCGAGTCCGTCGCCCCTTGCTTCCGACTCACCCCGACATCAGGATGCTGACTTAGTTCGCAATCTGCAGAGTACCCGAACTTTCGCTTGTCAATCGCTGAAGCGTTCACGTGCGCGACCCAGCTGCGGCGGTTCGGCGACAAGGCTTCGCAGGACAAGCGTCACTGCGAAGCGGCGGGCTGGTACTTCTTGTCGGCGCATAGCGTGCTGAGCGCACTTCCGCCGGACACGCACGCCAAGTCGATTCGGTGCGTTCAACTCGTGGTCGAGTTGCGGCCGCAGAACGGCTCGTCCTGATTTTTCGGTCACAGCAAAGCCGCTCTCTGCTTCGTACACGCTGTCATGCCCGACCGCGTCGAAGAGGCGATGCAGTGTATCCGCGTAGAGGATGAGCAAGCCAAGGACCACTTCCTCCGCTTTTGCGCCAGGCTGCAAGAACCGACGAAGGGCGAGTCCCCTACTCCTGTGACGGTGTGCTCAGCTGCTCATCGGTACGATTCAGCCCTCAGAACGCTGCGCAAGATGACGACTGCACCCGACTTCTCGCCGAGCCTCCTCCAGTGGGCCTTCAAGCTCGTCTCGGAGCGCGACGACAAAGCCATGGCGACGGCGATTCTCACTATGCTGCACGACCTCGCCAAGTCGGCGTCTATTGCTCTCGGGCTCGACTACATGGTCTTGACGCGGTGCGTGACAGCCGCTTCGGTCTGTGCCGAAACTTGCAGCTGAAGCGCCGTACCTCGTAGAAGCCTCATTCGCCAGCACATCTCGCTCCTACAGAGCCAGACGATGTCGCTCGACCATTAGTCCGTCTCAATATCCTCGAACTCGTGAGCGAGACGGGGGGTCTAACAAACCACTTGACCGCAGCACGAAGAACGTCGAAGTCGTGCTCAATCAGCTCAAGTCAGGTACGCGCGAAACCATCGGCAACAGCTGTGAAGCGGACCTCCAGCTCACGAAGAGGTCCCGCAGGCCTTCAGCTCGCGACCCGCCTACACGAAACGAACCAAGGGCCTGCCTCGCTCGGGAAGGAGGTCACCTGGCTCTACAAGACTGGTACGGTGGTTCGCGTTCCGCAATCTGCTGAAGGGTGTTGACACTCTTGCTGGCAGCCTTCAACATTTGCGTCGAGCGCTCGGAGCGCTGGACCACCGAAACGACGACGGCTTTCTTCGAAGTAGCAGCGCATCTTGGCTCGCTCGCTGAAGCCGCCGGGACCAAGGTCGAAACTACGCGCCTCTGGACGTGCAAGATCGCTGTCATTGCTGGCAAGTACGCCATTGCGCAGGATTTGGCGGACCAGGACACCGTGCGCTACCAGACGGATTCATTCCTCCCCGCCACTGACACGACGTCGACCGCAGGTCGCTTACGAAAGCTTGCTGAGCGAGGTCGACGGCTTCCTCGACGCCTATACCGCTGCGCCGGCTGGAAGTGCCCCAGTTGAGAAGGTCCAGCAGCTCCTCGAGGTCGCCTACTCGGCCAAGGTCGAAGCACTCGTGCACCTGGAACGCTGGCAAAGACTCGCTGAGCTCGTTGAGGCGCGTCGAGCTTGCCATGCCATCTGGCCGAAGTGCCGCCGATCGGCGCGAGTCCTAACATCGCCGTGTCTCTTAAGCAGGTGTTCGAGGAGTCACAACGCGACGTCCCGCTCACGATTATCAAGCTTATCGTCGACAAGGTGACACAGAGCGCCCTGTGCGAGCACCAGCACGTCAGCACAATCCTGCGCAAGGCACTCGCCATCCTGTACAGCCGCCAGGACGTTGACATGTATGTCGCAGGGCGCCACGGGAGCAGGTCCGCGGCAAAGACTGACCATGATTTCGCATCTCTTCAGCCCTTCGATGTCTCTGTGGCTTCGAGCCATCGTCTTCTCGCTCGTCCGCATGCGCCACGTTGATGAAGCGCTCAAGTACGTCAAGAACGCGGCGCACTTCGTTCAGCAGCACAAGGTACGAGCGATCTCGCGTCGGAGGGACAGACAAGCAGGCTGACTCAACGCTCGCTGGGTCCGAGCAGAACGAGTATCCGGAGGAGGAGGCAAACTGGTGCGCAGGTTGGTCTGTCCGGCATCGGCGCACGTGACTGATCCGTCGCGGGTCCGCATCGGGAACACAGGATGCTGTCGCTTGCTTGGGACGAGGGTACGTTGCCTGCCCTAATAACGTCGCTGGATGTCGACGGGCAGGCTGACGCCTTGCCCACACAGGTCTCGATGCGTTCTCGGCTCATCAGCCCGCAAGGGGTGCCGACTGGTGCGAGACAAGCCTTACAATCGCTGAGGCGATGCGCGCCGACATAGTCAAGACGGTACCTCAGGTGTCCTTGCGAGCTCGAACCATAGCACGGCAAGGACTTGACGAATACCCTTCGAACAGCTCAACGACCGCCTTGACGAACTCAAGAAGCGCTACAGCGAGCCTGAGGGGATTCCGCTGGTCTGACAGGATGGTCGGCGGCGCGAGCTTGAACGGGAAGTGCCTGTGTCGCTTGTTGTCCTCTTCACCCTCCGCAAGAAAGCTTTGACTCGAGCTCTCTCGCGCAACAAGCGGGATCCGAGATGATGTGAACGAGCGTGAGAGTGTCTTTGCACAGGTTGCGAGGGTGGGTCGTCAAGATGCTTGGTCTGGCAGATCTTGATGATTGAACGAGCGAAATGCGAATAGGTCAAGGGATTCGTGAGCTTAGAGCATGACGGTGATGGCGCCTGCACCGATGGCGCCAACGACAGCCGCCGTGATGGCACCGACGATGCCCTGTGCAGTACCACGCGCGCCGTTGCTTCCGCCCGAACTGCCGCCCGAACCGCTGCCGCTGCTCGAGGTCGCCGCTGCTGAGGCGTAGGCGACCGTGGCAGAGACGGAGCCGGTCTGGCCCGTCGAGAGCGGGATCGAGAGCGATGCATCGGTCGACACGGCAGTCGGGGCTGCGAGCGAGATCGAGGTGGTTCCGGCGGTCCACTGCGCGAAGTTCTGTTCAGGTGACGAGGAGTCAGTGCACCGACCATGTGACACATGACAGGCACCGCAGAACGAAGGAAGAGCAATACGCACCGGGTAGGTGTAGCCCGACTCGACATACGGCTCCGTGTTGTTCATCGCGACGCCGACGGGCGCGACGTATTTGAACGCCTCCTTGATCTTCGGGAGGAACTCCTCGGCAAGCGAGATCGTGTCGGCGTTGAGCTCGTGCGTGAGGACGATCGTGCCGTTGACCGCGTAAGAGCCATTCTTGCCGCCGTTGAGGATCTCGTTGTAATTGCCCTCGATCGTCGCGCGAGATAGCGTCGCAATGTTGTAGTCGAACGTGTTGTCAGACCAGATGATGGTCTGCATGCCGAGCGACTGCGCGATGTAGCGCACGCGGTCGTCGACATCGCCATAGGGAGGGCGCCAGCACTGCACCGTCACGCCGAGGACGTCCTTGATCGCCTTCTTCGAGTAGTAGAGCTCGGCGAACACCTGCTCGTTGGTGAGCGCGGTCATGTACCGATGGGACCACGTGTGCGCGCAGCTGCGAAAGGGATTCGGTCAGCCGTCGAGCGATGAGAGAACGGCGCCGCCTTCAGTGCACGACGCATGAGACCGGCCAAGGGGCAGTGCGCACATCTCGTGGCCATCGGTGAGACCGCGCTGTGCCTCAAGCGGCCAGTCGAGGACGTTCGAGCCGATGTAGAACATGGTCGCTGAGGGAGTTCGACACGTCAGACAGCGCGAGCGCAGAGTCGGGGAAAGAGGCTCGTACCCTTCTGCTTCTGGTCCTGCAAGTAGTCGTAAAAAGCGTTGTGCGAGCAGTTCGGTCCGTCATCATAGGTCAAACTGTGAGGATGGAGTCAATCAGCCGTGGAGCAGGAGAGACGGTAGGGGCTTTCCGCACCCCCATGTTTCTGGCGTGGCTAGGTTGTACACGTCCGACTGGAGGCCCTTAGCCTTGGGCGTGTGGCACTGCTCATATGTCCACCAGCAGTCCGGGTCGGTTGCACCGTCGTCTGCGAGCACGTAGCGTAGTCAGCACACGTTGCCTTGCAACGACGCCGCTAGAGACGTACAGTTGACGCCGGAGAAATCGCCTGCAGGCTACACGCGGACGAAGATGTGAGTGCGGATACTTCGGGGATCGTGCTGGCGGACGCACAGTGCCTTTAGGAGCGATGTTCGGGATCGAGCCGTTCAGAGACTGGAAAAGCGCAGTCACATCCGGCTGAGCGGTCCTGTGGAGCGTCATGAATCGCGTCAGCACGCTCGTGCACGGTGGACCGCGTCTTGCGGACTAGGGCCTTCTCGCGCGAAATAGACGTTGGACGTACGACAAGTTCGCGATTTCCCAGATCTCTGGGAAGACTCCTGCAGCTTGCTGTCCGAGTGAGTTGATCAGCGTTAGCAGGCGCTTTTGATTTGACGGGAAGCAGCTCGATCGGCGCACCAGAGCGGCCACAGGAGGGTACGAGTACGGCGTGCATTCTTCCGCCGCATTCGTGATCTGCGCGTTGCTGGCCTCGTCGGTGCGAGACGGTGCCGTAGCAGCAGCGGCGGCGCTCGTGCCGGCCGCGACAGTTCTGGACGCCGCAGCTGAAGAAGCGGCAGCGCGGCGAACGCGCTGAAAGTGCTTCTCGTCTCCGCACGCCGAGGCGAAGGCGGCGCCAGCGAGGACAGCAAGGGCCAGAGAAGAGTGCATCGTGCAGCACCAAGCAAGTGAAGGGACGGAGCGAGCGAGAGCAGAGGCCGCTAATTGGGGTTCGGCAGTGCTGTGCGGAGGCCACAGGACGCGTTCGGCTGGTCTACGCAGCATCGTGTCAAAGGGTCCGCGAGTCGCGCAGACACAGCACTGGGTCCTCGAAAGAGCAGAGCAGGCGAGAAGGACCGCACAGAAGGTAAGAAAGCGACGGGCAACGCGTCCAGCAGGGGAGAGTTGGCTTGGCCCGGGGTCCTCGCCGTTCCTCCTGTTCCTCGCGTCGCCTCAGTTGAGTGCGCCATCACCTTCTTCACCATTTCGCAGACGAACGAGCCAATTATTCCGGAAAGTCCCTACAGCAGCCCCGGAAGGTTCGTCTCGTCGAGAAAGTCCCATCCTGACCCCGTGCTCAGCAAGTCGTCGCACCATCCCTGCCACTCGTTCTGCAGCGACAGCGGCAGCGCGCCTTCGTTGGAAGCTGACTGGCCGGGGTAAGTCGGTAGAAGCAGGGGAGAAGCGGTGAAGACGGGAGGAGATGGGAAGGCGGCGGGAAAGGGATTCGGGGGAGCGGGTGCAGACGGAGGGTAGGTCATCGATGTAGACGTGAGCGCCGCGGTGGATCCCGTTACTGCGAGGCAAGAGTAAGCGGAATGAGCGCTACGTGCTTGCAGAAGAAGGGCTCACGCTCGACTGATCCAGGACCATGTTGGCTGGAAACCATCGCCTCTTCCACGCTTCGCCCGCTTGCACTGACCGCCGGCTGATGTCGCCTCGCGGCCGCCTGCCACAGCAGCGTGGCAATCTTGAGTACCTTTGCCCGGGTCGAGAGCGGGCCATCGAGCGACCAGGCGGCCCAGGGCGTCAAGCCGGTCTTGACCGCCTCGATGGCTTGCAGGCTGCGTAGGCTGCCGTTCTTGGTGTGATCAAAAAACCTGCGGATGAATAGATGAGGAGCGCTACGAGGGAAAAGCGTCGGGATTCTGCGCACTGCACCGATGCTGATGAACGCAGCGAAAGAAGGTCAGTAAGAGCGCATCTATGATAGTGAGGTTCCGAGCTCACCGGCACGCATGAGCGAGTAGAACGCAATGAACCACGAATCCAGCAGCGATGTGCCGTTCAGCAGCGTCCAGTCGATAGCGAGCTGCGAGCGGTTGACGACGGCGAACCAGCGCGCGCGCGATGGGCGGAAAGTTAAGTGCGGGGGCAGAGTCGCGTCTTGTTTGACGAAGGGCGAGAGAAAGATGCTCTGCAGTGCGGGCATCATGAGCCAGGTGTGAGAGATGCAAGAGGAGGGAGGCATGGGCGAACCTCGAAAGCGACCATCACCGAGTGCAACACGCCCGCCTGGATCGACGAGTCTGCGCCGGCAAACTGAAGCGCTTCGGGAATTTCGAGTCGCCACTGGTCAAAGTCGCTCAGAATGCGCTCCAGCTGCTCGTCGGTCGTCTTGGTGAGGCGGACACGGTTGACGGCTTTCACTGCACGAGGGCGGTCAGCTAGAGTCGGACAAGGGCAAGGACATGAGCCAGACGGCGCACTCGCACGGCTCAGCAGCATGCAAAGCTTGTACATCTCGACGAGGTAAGGGTCGCCCTCAAAGTGGTCAGAGCTGTCGTAGCAATCGTCGAGGTCGATCATGGAAGGCTGGCCCGGCGATGCCGAGTAGCTGCACGTGGCACGTCAGCCGGTACGTCTCACGCAGAGACAGGGCGTCAACGGGACGGACCAAGTGTCGTGGATGACGCAGCACATCCAGACCCGCATCTTGGTTTGCCGAACCTCCATCGGCTGGTCGCACGTCGGTCGGCGGTGCAGGCCCTGTGATCAGCGAGGTCAGCGCGCCGAGATCATGTAAAGCAGACGGGAAGGTGAGCCACAAGGTCTTGAGCCATGCGGATTCCATTGCCGGCTCGGAGGAAGGACAGCGAGCCGTTGCGAGTCGAGACGGCGCCGTGTATCTCCTGTTGTCGTCCGCATCAGCGTATCAGCTTGGTTCTCCATCAGCGTCTCGCGCCCGCAGCTATAGGAAGCGGAACTCACGCAATTGACGGTCATGATGAGGATAGTCTGCGCATCGACCAGTCTCAGCACGATTCATGGAGCCCGCGGGCGGCGTACACGCACCTGGACGTTGGTTATAGATGAGGTTGAGAAAGGGTCGCCCATCTCGATAGCCGTCTCGAGGAACGCCCTGAGCGTGTCGAACAGCTCGTGCGAGAACTTGCGCGAGGACGCCGCCAGCGCGCAGATGCTAAACAGCAGGACGGGCGGAATTCGGTCGAGCGAGCGCAGATCTTCGGGCCGCAGGATTGGGAAGAGCGGGAGGATCTCGTCGGTGAAGTGCTGGACGACTGCGGAACTATGCTAGTCAGTACCTGCGCACAGACCAAAGCAGGCGGTGGAGCTCACGTTGCAGTACCGTCTCGGTCGTCAACGTCCCGTGCGGCCTCGAGACCTTGCTCTCGGCGACGGCAGTCGGTGCTATCACCGTGCGCACCGACCCGTCCTGCGCGCGGAACAACCCGAACTCGCGGTCGACCTTGGACAGGTCCTCACTCGGCTGCAGCTGCGCGAGAAACTGTGTGATGCTCGTCTCGCCCAGCGTGCGCGTGTAGGACGTTTCGGGCGCAGTGTCGGGAGAGGGCGAGCGGTCGTGCTCCTGCATGCGCTTTGAGACCCGATCGACGCTGCAGGGAAGCGAGGCGGATCAGGCGAGGTCCTGACGTCCGGGTTCAGGAGGCAATCAGCAGCTCACCATCGCGCCAGCATGTCCAGTCCGCTGCTCGTTGCGTTCGCCGGACCACCAGAAGCGACCGAAACGGGCGAAGCAGTCGAGTGCGGCGCGACGGGCAAGGGCGCCGCGAAAGATGGAGACGCATCAGTGGGCGCCCAGCGCGCCGAGATGGGCGCGGAGAGAGGGGGAGGAGCCGTGCTTTCGCGCAGCGGGTCGTGCTGCTCCTGCGCTTCGAGCTTTGCGCGCTTGCGCGGGTCGATTTTGGCGGGCTTGATTGACTCACAGCGGATGGAGCGCTGTTAAAGTACCCGTGAGCAAGCACTTCGAACTTGGTGGGCGACGAAGAGCGTACCTTTGCGCATTCGAAGCAGATGGGCGGGACTCGATCCGGGACCCAGTCGCACTTGAGCTTGCGGTCGCGGCAGGGATCACATCTGTGAGGTTCAAGAAGCTGATGAGCGACCCTCGCAGGTCTTCGGGAGGGAGACAAGGGACATCCCGGAGCGGCGACACTCACGCTCGTACTGCCTTGCGCCGCTTCTTCCCGCTCGGCGTGCCTCCGTCGACGCTGGGCGTCTCCGAGACTTGCGCGCTGGTCGACGCGACTACCTGCACGCCGTCGGGATGCTGTGACATGGCCGCGATGCCGCGGGATCAGGAAGGGAGCGGGATCTTCGTAGGAGGGCGAGCAGGTGTCGAGCGATTACACTGGTCGTCCGGAAGGCAGCGTAAGCGTTTGTGTGCTCGGAGCAGGCTGCTTCGAGCTTTGAAAGCTTGTTGGCGTCGAGAAAGCAGTGCGCGCAGGTTGTAGAGAAAGGTCGAGCCTCTCAACGCGCAATCTCAACCGTCCCGAGCGGAATAGCTGCCTTGGAAGAGGCTTGTGAGGCTCTCACTGACTGCTTGCCATTTCGCAAAAGTCGAAATGACGGAGTGACGGGGCTATACGAAGCAGGCAAGGCCAGAAGGAGTTACAACAGGGAGCAGGCACAACCGCCGCGAAGATCTACCAAAGTTTCCACCAGCTCCGCGTCGCCTTTGCTCCGCCCTGCGCATCGTGCGGCCCTGCCCGCACGGCCGCCAACTCGTCTTCGAGCGCCGCAACCTTTGCCCTGAGATCGTCGCCCTGCTTCTCGCGCAGGAGGTACATATACGTGAGCTCGAGAGCGTAGTAGACGATGCTCCCGAGCGCGAGGCAGTGCAGCATCGACGGCACGAGCGCGCGGTAGAACTCGGCGGTCGCGGACGGGCGCTCTTCCTCTGTCGGCGGGCGGGGGCCTCCGGGGTCCGTCGAGGCGAGGCGCGGGTCGTACGGCGGCGTCGCAGGGGCCAAGTAGGAGCGGTGGACGGGCTGCAGCTGCCAGTGCGCTGCGAGCGGGGCGACGAGAGGTGCTGTTCGCCGAGTCGTCGAGGTGGGGAGACTGCAGAGGAACTAGTTGAGGGCCGAACTTCTGCGCTGCTTCTGAGTCTCGCACGTACCCTCTGAGCGCACTCCGCGCTGCTCTCGAGCGGGCAAGCATGTTTGTGCGGCGTGGGACTGGCCAACCTGTCGAAACAGCGATGAGGCGACTGTGATCGCGACGGCGCCATCCGAGACCGAGGACACCGTGTACGTGTACTCAAACTGCTTGCATAGTATGAGCACCAGCGCCCGCGGGACCCTAGCGGAAAGAGTGACCGTTCTCCTCGTGCGAGCTTCGTGCTTTCGCACGTCGAAAATGGTGTCCCCAGCCCCAAAAAGGAGCGACTTACGACCGAACGAGCCTTGTGAGTTACTACGGTAGCTGAGCCTGCTTTGAGCAGGTTGGTCTGCACAGGAGAAAAGGCACGCGAGCCGAGCGACGGGAACGCGGAGGTTGGGCGCGACGGGGAGCGGGGCAAAGGGCAAAGCGCGCTCAGTCCCTCGAGGCTCGCACCGTCGACCGCCCGCTCGCCCGCTCCGCTCTGGCCCCGTAGACTCGAGCACCCGCCGAGCTTGTACATACTCGCGCGCACTCGCCGCCAGCCTCCGCCGTCGACACTTACCCAGCAGCCTCGCCTCTGCAGTCCGCCGCTGAGCGCCTCTCTCCGCCTTCGCAAACACACGCGGGCACGATCCCCTCGCCCTCGTCTCGTCTCGTCCTCGGTGTGCGCTCAAGTCACAGCCATGAAGTTCCTCGCCCTCGCCTCGCTGGCCGGCACCCTCGCCGCTGCCCAGATCCACCGCGTCCCCGCTGCCCCGGGCGGTCACGACCTCGCTCGCCGCCAAGCCGCCACTTCCGCTACCGCGACC
Organism: Rhodotorula paludigena; assembly: GCF_050403205.1. NCBI lineage: Eukaryota > Fungi > Basidiomycota > Microbotryomycetes > Sporidiobolales > Sporidiobolaceae > Rhodotorula > Rhodotorula paludigena. The sequence continues at coordinate 59,583 of NW_027481434.1, read as the reverse complement.
GCCACGGGATCAGCCACCCGCACGGGCGCAGCGTCGGCCTCCATTTCGCAGACGAGCGTCCCCACCGGCTCGGTCCCGTCCAAGCCGCTCGCGTCGCTGTAAGTCGCGCTCTTCCATGTCCTTGGCCCTCCGGACCCGCTCGTCCGGGTCGCGATCTCGCTTCGCAGCACTCGCCTATCGCTGCACGTGTCCCGTCAAGATTGCCACAGAGACTGACGCAGACTTTGCATCGCGCAACAGCTCGCGCATCGGCACCGCCACCACCTCCGAGGCGACCCAGCCGCTGCCGTCCACTTTCAGCGCCGGCGCAACCCCGCCCGTCTCTGGCGCGCCCGCACTCCCGACCAGTGCGTCCTGATTGATTGCACAGCGTCGGGACGAGCACTGACATGCGGAACACGCGACCCACAGTCTCGACGCTCAACCCGGCCAACTATCCCGCCCTCGATGTGATCCCGCCGCTCGACTCGCCCGAGATGAAGCAGTGGCTCAGCGAGATTGACCTCGAGAACATCCCCAACTACGGCCCGACCGGCCTCAACGGCTGCTCGAACGCGACCAACGCCGAAGCGCTCGCTCAGGCTGGCGGCGAGGGTCGGTGCTGGTGGACTTGCGGCGGCTGGTGCGTTGGAACGGCCTCTCGAGCGTTTCCCGCAGTGCCAGGATGACGAGACTGACGCTGGCGACCATTGTGCTCGCACAGCACGCGCGCAACGGACATCACCTACTGCCCGACCAAGGAGGACTGGGGCGCGTCGTTCGGTGCGTTCCCTCAATCCCCGCGCGTCTGGATTCTCCGCACAGCTCATACTGACCGCTCACGCGTGCAGACGACGGCCCTTCGCCCTACACCCCGCGTCTCCTCAACCTCCTCGAGCAGCAGAACCTCAAGTCGACCTTCTTCATTGTCGGCTCGCGCGCCATCTCGCGCCCCGAGATGGTGCAGACTGAGTACATGCTCGGTCACCAGTGCGTCATCCTCTTTCAGCAGTCTCGTCGAGGCATCGAACTGACAATCAGGCTTCCGCAGGCTTTCCGTTCACACCTGGGCGCACTCGTCCCTCACGACGCTTTCGAACGAGGAGATTGTGGCCGAGCTTGGCTGGACCAAGAAGATCATCAAGGACATTACTGGCGTGACGCCCAACGTTCGTCTCATTCTCCCCTCCCCCGGACGCAACACTAGTCTGATCGGTGAATCTCCTCGCAGACCTTCCGCCCGCCGTACGGTGACATCGACGACCGTGTTCGCTACATCGCACTCCAGATGGGTCTCCGCCCCATCATCTGGACGCAGCAGGGCGACAAGCTCTTCGGTGCGTTCTCCCGCCGCTCCCTCCCGATGCGTTCCCGCTCACCCCCGCCTCGCGTTTGCAGACACCGAGGACTGGCAGATTGGTGGTGGCCGTGTCAGTGCCGTCGACGCGTACAACAACTTCATCTCGTTCGTCGACACGGCGTCGCAGAGCCTGCCGCACGGCTTTATCGTCCTCGCCCACGACCTCTACCAGCAGGTGCGTACACCTCTTCTGTGGACTTGGTGACGGAAAGCTGACTGTGTAGCAACTTGCACAGTCGGTCGACCTCGCCGTCGACTACGTCCTCCCGCACATCCTCAACCAGGGCGTCCTGAACGTCAAGACGATCGCCCAGTGCCTCGGCGAATCGCTCGAGGATTCCTGTGCGTCTGCTGTCCCGGAATGCGCGTCTTTCGAGCCACGCTGACGCGTCTCGCCCGCCGTGCAGACATCGAGACGTCGAACCAGTCGCTCGCCGACATCGTCCAGACGCAGTCGACCGTCGTCGGCGCGACCGGCACCGGCTTCGCGCCCGACGTCGGCCTCATCGCCGCGTCGACCGGCGCAGTTGGGCCCTCGGGCACGGCCGGCCAGAGCAACCCGGCTGCGTCCGGCGGCGCGCAGGGTGCTAGCCAGACCAACTCGCCGGGCAGCGGCGCGCAGGCGCTCAAGGTCGCGCTCGCGGGCATGCTGGGCGCGGTCGGGCTCGCGGCAGTCGTCATGGCGTGAGCGGGTCGTGCGCTTGATCTCGCTGCACTGACGGCGGCGGAGGAGGCGGTGGTGGGATGGGCGCCTCCTCGCCTTGTGCGGGTTCAGCATTATGGCCGTTCGTGCTTCGAAAGACACTCTTCCGTACACTCTCCTCGACGTCCAAGCTGTCTTCCCACCTTCTCCGTCATCTATCCCTCCTTGTCTCCCTCTCCGCTTGTGTCTACTCGTCTCTTCCCGCTCCGCTCGCTCTCTCTCACGTTGAACGCCCCCCTCGCACTAGTTACACTCGTTCCTCTACACTGTCTTTTCTTCTCTGCGTGGAGCAAGATACCCTCCGTTTGCATAGACACTTGACTCCCTTTTGCCCATCCCGGCTTCCGCGTGCGAGAGTCGCGTGAGTCGGTCAGTGTTGACCTCCCCCGAAAGGCGGTTTTGGACGCGTTTCAGGTGCCGCAGGATGCTGTAGATGCAGGCAGCGGCCCTCGGCAAGCTCCTTGAGGCGTTGAGAGCGAGAAGACGGACGCGTGTCGACGCTCCCCGGTGCGATCGGACAACGAGAAGGTCCGCCGCCGGTTGGGCGTCTCCTCGCGAACGAGCGCAGCAGCGGGAAAGCGCAGCACAGACGAGCACCGCCTTGTACGCACAAACACGCACGCTGCGGCTTGCACTTGCCTGCGGTCGCCCTCTTGGCCGTGCACGCTCCTCTCCGTTGCTTCCCTCGGCTCTCGCTCAACCTCGCCGCCAGCTGCTCCCCGGCGACGAGCACCGACATTCCGGCGAGCAGAGCAGATGGACGGCCCTTCAAACAGCTCCCCGCGCCCGCTGCCGCACTTCACATCTCCGCCCTCTCGCCGCCCGCTCCGCGCGCCTCTCCCACCGACGCAGCAGCCGCTCGCGCACTCGTCCCGCCCCGCGCGCAAAGAGTCGCTCCGGATGCAGGGCCGCGACAGCGAGGGCATCGCCATGGACGGCAGGGGCGCGTTTCTCGAGGCCGCGCTCGAGAACCGCGCGAGGAATGGCGTGCAAGTGGGTCCGGCGAGGGCGCTCCGGGAGCGGCAGGCGCCGGCGGATGCAAGGGGCGACGACGAGAAGCGGCGTGAGCAGGAGCAGCAGCCGGCACAGGCGTTTGTGGGCGTTGTCGGCAATTGGAATGGCGGCAGCAGCGGCGGATCGTCCCTCGCGTCACTCTCGCGAGACGAGGACGGGCCCGCAGAGGTCCTCCGCGAGGCCGAGCCGTCGCTCGACGCAGACGACGTCGCGCTGAGCGCGGCGCCGGTCGACCTGAGCCGCATGACCTCGACGCGGCGATACATGAACGAGCTGGATCCGGACGATGACATGGACGTGCCGGGTCAGGACCGCTCGACGTGGCACTCGGCGTGGGGCAGCGAGGCGAGGGACTCGGTCGCGAGCCTCGAGCCGCTGCAGAGAAGCGTGTCGGGCAGGAGGAGGGGCCGAGGAGGGCTGCCTAGGGACAGCACGTTGACAACAGCAAGTGTGGACGGCGATCCTTTCTCCTACTCGGTTCGTCCCTCTTTGTGCAATTCTTGTCTGATTGAGCTCACATTCCTTTCTGCAGGTGTACGCCTCGATGCCCTCACCCCGAGAGTCGACCTTCCCCTCGCATGCGCCGCCCGTTCCGTCTACCTCGACTGCACCGCCGCCCTTTTCACCGACGCCAATCGTGCGAATAGGTCCGCCGTCGCCGACAACGGAAGCCTTTCTGCAAGATCCGCACGACTCGACGATGTGGTCGTCCGACGTGGTGCTCTCCGCCGAGCCCGCATTCATCCCGCCTCCCGAACTATCGCCGCCTATCTCTTCTCCCTCGTCCGACCAGACTGCAACGCCTTCGAACGCACCCTCGCAGCCTTCACTCGCGCAGAGCCAGGGCAGGACCCGCTCGCAGACCTTCTCGAGCGGGCCCAAGAACTTCTCTCGCCCGTTCCTGCCGCCCTCGCCGACGCACTCTCCCTTCCGTCCCACCGCCGATCTTGCTCCTATCCTGCCTTCTGCGCGACGTCCTTCCTCTCCTCGCACTGATACTGCCGACACCTCTCTTTCATCGCCGCTCGACCGATCCTCCTCCCTTGGCCACGCGTCCCTCCTCGACCGCTCTTCCTCGATGGGCCATTCGAGCGCAACGAGTCACAGCACACACGCGCTAGCGTGGGACGACGGCGCCCGGACGAGGATGCAGGAGGAGGCGAAGAGGGCGATCGCATTAGCGCGGGGCAGAAGCCAGCGGTTGGTGGCAGGACGCGAGTATGGATCGCACAACCGAGACGCAGACGGCAGCTTCGAGGAGCTGCAGAGCGTGGAGGACGTGCAGGAGGTGCTGTCCCCTTATGGTGGCGAAGTGGACGACTCGCCCTCATCCATCCACTTCCCTCCACCATCATCTGCACCGTCTCTCCCGCCGCCTGCGCCTGCAACGGCCTACTCGGTATCCGAGTATGGTGACACCGCTCAATACGCCGTATACCATCCGGAGGACGAGCCATCCCTGCATGAATCGCCTGCTGCGCTGTCCACACCCTTCCGCTCCGTCTCACCCACAACACCCGCTCCTTTCCACCTCGCTCCGTCTTCGCCCGTCGCCTCCACTTCCAATCTCTCTCTGCCGCACCACCAATCGCCCTTCGACCTCCCCATCCCGCAGCTGCACGTTCCCCCCGCGCCGGCTTCTCCTCGCCAGCGCAATGTCCTGCGCAAGCCGCGACCACCGCCGTCAGCTGCGAGCGACTCGGCCTCGCAACCGATGGCGCGCTCGCATTCTGGCGCTTCGTCGACTAAGTCGGAGCCGGCTCATGCGCCGAAAGGCGGGATCTGGTCCCGCTTCCGCTCGCGGTCGAAAAGCCGCGGTGCAAGCGAACGACCCGACCCGGCTATGTGGGCGCAGGAACGCCCGCCGATGCCGACCTCGCACGGCAGCGCGATCACTGTCACTGGCTTGTCGTCATCGCTGCCCGCGCCGTCACCCCGCTTTGGCGCGTACTCCCCCTCGCCGTGGTCGATCTCGCCCTCTCCCGCATCAACACCCGGTTTGCGCTCTCGCTCGCCCCTGCCGTCAGGAACCGCCGTTCCACTCTCGCAGGCCGAGTTCAGCCGTCTCGCCGCTTCGCGCCCTGCATTCGGGCGACACGGCACTTCTCAAGTCGACCTCATCTTGCGCAACGTCCAGGGCGCTAAGACGGTGCAAGCGGGAACGATGTCGCTCGCTGCATCCGGCCCCGCCCGCGCCGTCGTCGTGCATCGCGGCGGGTACGAGCACGGCGGCGAAGGCGCCAACGACGACGAGGTCGAGCAGCTGAGCGAGGGCGTCGCACGCACGGCGCTCGCACAAAGCCACGAGCGCGGCTTGTCGAGCGCGCCGTCACTGTACTCGAACTACTCGTTCTACTCGCTGCCGTCGGCGGGAACCGACTCGCCTACTTCGCCGGTTCCACCTCCGTCCGCCTCTTCCGCGGCCCTCGCGCTTCCCGACCCGGCTCCGCTGCAGCAGTCGCAGCACACGCGCCAGCCGTCCAACATGTCGACCATACAGAAGCTCGGATTTGCGAGCCGGAGGGACGGGACCGCGTCGAGCTTGATGGCGAGGACACCAAGTGGGAAGGAGGTCCGAAGGGAGCCTGTCACGCCAGATGACTACCTTCGTGCGTCCCTCTTTCGCTCTACTCTTTGCGGACCTGCGATGCCTCTTCAGGGGGAAGAAGGCTGACTCGCCTTGCGGGCAGAACTCGGCATCGACTTGCACGAGGCTGGTGAGCTTGAGCGCGCGGCGTGGTGCTTCGAGCAGAGCGCGCGGCGGAATGGAGGCTGTGGTGCTGGGATGCTCATGTACGGGTGTGTCGAGGCTTTCGCGGGCCGCTTCGTCGCCACAACCCCCATCTGACTGGCTTCTACGATCGGTTCCTTCGTCCACAGGCTTACTCTGCGCCACGGCTGGGTACGTTTCTATACTTGGCCAAGGGCTCGCCCGTCGCGCATCACGCTCACTCCGCTCTTTCCGCAGGGTTGCCAAGTCAACGCCCCGCTCGGCTTCCGATACCTCCAAATGGCCGCTGAGTCGGTCGTCGAAGACCTCGATCGCGTCGTCTTTGGCGGGCGCACCCTCTCGGAAGCCGAGGCCAATACTAAAGCTGCGAAGGTGCGCTCCGACGCCGACCTTCCCAAGTCGCGTGAGGCTGACTGCGCCTTCCGCCTTGTGTCGCAGAGCGAGCTGGTCCTCGCCCTGCACGAGATCGGCGCGTCGTACCGCTTTGGCTGGGGCGTCGACAAGTCGAAGCCGATGGTGCGTCTTCGTGCCAACCACCCTGCTCAGAATTTGTCGACGCTGACTCGGCCCTTCTCTCCGCCAGGCCTTCTCGTACTTCAAGCTCGCCGCCGACCTCGGTGATGTCGACGCGCAGCAGGATCTCGCCTTCTGCTTCGCGAACGGCAAGGGCTGCAAGAAGGACGTCAAGCAGGCGGCGAACTACTACCGCCTCGCTATCGAGCAGGGCGCGAGCGACTTTGGGCTCAGCTGGGTGTTCAAGGAGAAGTATCTTTCGTGATAGGACGGCACATCCTTTGACAACGAAGCTCGAAATGCGAGATGCTCGCTTCGCGCTCAAGCACTTGGCGATGAGACGGGCAAAGACGAAGAAAGCCACTGCTCAGGAGAGCCAGGTGTACACCGATTTGTCCGGCGCTGGTCCATTCGTCCCGAAAGCTCGGCTCAAGCTGGAGGCAAACGGTCACATGAGATCGTGCCGGCGGTTCCTCCCCGCTGCGGTTAAGCAAGCTGTCGGCGTCCTCGTCAAGATTAAGTGAGCCTAACCGCATACCACGCACGTTCATGATCATCCGCGCTGGCCTGGTGCGGGCTTTACGAATGTCTGGCGGAAGCGCTTCATCCGGTGCCGATTCTCGTCGCGGACTGCGGCAGGGTCACCTCGTCGGGCTCAGGCACTCCAGGTCGCCGAGCTGCCGGCTGGTCCCCATTCTTGCATCGAGCAGACCTCGTACGCGGAAAGAGAATCCCGTTCTTGTCGTCAAAGAAGGGGTTGCAGTGAAGAGGCGAGAGTTGACCAACCTCGAGCGTATGTCGATCTCCCGCTGTTTTCCCCGCGGCGCAACCGGTCATTCAGCGTCTGAAGTCCAGTGGACTGTGCGCTTCAGGGACGCAGAACGCAGGCTACGCAAGTCGATAGGCTCGAAGTGGGCGACGCCCGCGAAGCACTTGCACGCGGTTGTGTATGCACCCTACCGCGAGCTACGTAGCGCAGCTGACACGAAAATGCTGGAGCTGTCGGCGCAGAGCTCGCAGGAGCCGCAGCTCTGATCGAGAGGAAAGCGGACAAGAAGCAGAGACGGCCACAGGCGAGACAGTGGGAGCAGCGGAAGAGCACTAGCGTGAAGCGCAGTCTAGCACGTAGCTTAGGCGAAACTCTGTCAGATCGCTCGAGCTTGGCAGGGAAGTCGTCGGAAGCAGACGAGAGCAGCGCCGACGAGGCGGCGAGAGGGTCTGCTCGCCTTCACGCTGCCACGTCGCGCCTTGCGCCGTGCAGACACACGGTGCAGACGGGACTAACCGTGCAGAGCCCGTACGAGCCCGGACCAGACTGCAGAGTGCCGCCTTCTCCGCGCTCGCCCGCTCGCCCGCTGCTCGTGTTCGATGAGTGCTGGCAGCGCTCCCGGGCTGAGCGTGACGGTGAGCCCGAGCGCGTCTGCCTTCTTTGCCGGCGAGCTCTTCACGGCGACCGTCACCTTCCGCAACACGCACCCGCCTGCGCCGCCGCACCCTCCTCCCGGTCCTCACCCCCCACATGGCCTCGCTCCCGCACCCGCACGCACGCCCGGACACGGACGCACCGCCTCCAGCTTCCCTCCGGGTGCGTGGCAGCGCCCGCCGACTACCCCGCCATCGAACCGCACCCGCACGAGCCAGGTCCCGGGCTACTTCGACTCGGCCGTCGCCCCCGCCGACACGTCGCCCTACGGCTCTGCGCTGCACCCGAGCCTCGGCGCCGCAGCTTCGACAAGCCAGCTCTCGCCGACGCCTGCACCGCGCCGCTCGCCCAACCCGCCGAGCGCCTACTCGGGCGGTGCGCTCGACACGCCGCAATCCGCGACCTTCTCTCTCCCGCCTCCCCCCTACCCGCCTTCCCGCACACCGTCCTTTGCCTCCTCCTCATCAGCTGGACCTGGTGGTGCGCCCCTCCCGACGCGTAAAGGCCTGATCGGCAAGCCTGCCGCGCCAGCAGCCCCCGCCGCGGAAGCGCGCAGCCCCGCTGGCGGGTCCGGTGGGCTGTATCCTGGTGGCCCGCGCCGACCAGGCGGGCTTCTCCGGGGTGGCGCAGCAGGCGGGCATGGCCGCGCGCAGAGCATGGCCGTCAGCTCGCCCAATCTGCTGCTCGGGCGGAACGGGCAGGGCGAGAGGAACTTTTCGGCTCCGCCTGGGGCAGGTACGGCGGCACCGGCTGGTGGACATGCCAAAGGTCGTTTTGGAGGTAGCGTGGTCGGGCAGCAGCAGGGCTTCACGCAGAAAATGGGCAGTCGGGAAGACTTGCGAGGAAGCGCGCGAGGTGCGTTGCGCTCCCTCACGCATCATCCGACTTGCATTGATTCGCTTGCTCGCACAGAACCGGCTGCTCTCATACACGAGGACTTTGCGACCGATGCGGGCCCTCAGCTGCGACCTGACCACCCCGACGACGCGGCCTTTCCTGTCTCGCAGTCAACCTCCTCGCCCGGTGCACCGCATTTCCCCCGCCGACCGACCTTCGGGCATCAGCGCACGCCGTCCAACTACGGCTATCCGTACAGCTCGTCTGGGTCGCGTGCGCGCCTTTCCACGCTCTCGCTCGCGTCAGACGGGACAGACTCGGCAGAGGACTACACGGACGAGGACGATGCGCACGCTCAGCAGCAGCAGCGGAGCAACGGCCGCGCACTGTATGGCATGGGTCGGAACGACACGATGGACTCGGTCGCCGAGGCGAGCTACGCGCAGCATGCCGCAGCAGGCCACGGCGGGCCTGATCGCGTCTTCAGCGCTCCCTCTGGCGCGCCTGGGCGCACGCTGCCGCCGCTCGTCGCTCGAGCAGGTCACGAGCGGCACCGGTCCATCTCGCACAATGGCGCGCAACTCGCGCTCCCCGCGAGCGCCGAGCCGCCCGCGCCGCTCCACCTGCCCAACACGCTCTCGGTCCTGTGGGCCTTTGCGCATCTCGAGGGCTCGTTCGTCGTCGACGAGTCGCTCATCAAGCCGGCCGAGTTCCTCGAGGTTAAGCGCTTGCTCGTCGGCGGGGCGGGCGGCGTAGGCGTTGGTGGCGGAACGCTCGAGGAGCGCAAGACGGGCGGGGGATGGCGGAGCTGGCTTTGGGGTGGGGGAGCGGGGTCGGCCGGTACTGGGCTGGGAACAGGCTCGGGAGGGTCAGGAGGAGGAGACGACGCAGTTAGCGGCGGGGCGAGCCTCGAGGAGCGGAAGAGGAAGGCTATCGAGGACCGCAGCGTGCCCATGCTCAGCTGCCCGCCGAGCATCCTCGGCGTCGACGTCGTGCTCAAGCCGGGCGAAAGCAAGAGCTGTGCGTTGCGCTTCTTCCGCACATGCCGGTTGTTATGGCACTGACACTGTGCTTCCACGACGCACAGACACGTACAGCATTCGCATCCCGGCCGACCTCCCTCCCTCATTCCGCGGCAAGTCGATCAAGTTCAACTACCACCTCGTCGTCGGCTCGAACCGCGTCGCTCTCGGGCCTGCTGTCCCGACCGAAGCGCCGCGAGCAGGGAGGACCAAGGGATCGGTGAGCAGGGTCATGAGGGTTCCGCTGCGGGTGTACAACCATGTCGGAGGTGCGTCGTAACCCCTCTTCGTCTGGACAGGCGACGGCTGACCCTGATTGACGCAGTCACGGGCGCCCGACCGTTCTATGACCTCACGAATCCGGTCATCTTCCAGCGCGACGAGGCGGCGACGGCCGATGTCGACGACCCGAAGGAGAAGGCCGTGCAGGCGCGCAAAGTCCGACGACCAGGTGAGCCGGAAAACATCTCGGCTTCTCTCGCTTTCGCCAAGACGCTGACGGTTTCTGCCTGGACGTAGCCGCCGAGACGGGCAAGCACGACTTTGAGACATACGCGACGACGCTCCTCGACTCGGTGGTGACCAACTCTCCCGAGCTCGTGCACAACCCGGGCCTTTCGCCTACGCTCGAAGCGACCCGCTCGCCTGAGCTCATGGAGGCGCCACCGGCGCTTCGCCCCGAAATGAGCTCGCACCGAGGCGGAGGAGCGGCGGCCGTGGCGCTGAACGGAGAAGGGTTTGGCGTCGATGTCGACGAGGCCAACGGCTGCAAGGCGGCCGTCGAGATCGTCTCGCGCAACTCGCAGAAAGGTGCGCTCTGCTGGACTCACCTAATCCTGCTTGTGCGCTGACTCACTACTCAACGGACAGTCTCGTACGATATCAACAAGGACGGGTACCAGGTTGCGAGCCTGACGCTCGTCAAGTCGGCATACCGCCTCGGAGAGACGGTCAACGGATCGGTCTTGATCAACGGCGGCGAAGGGCGGGTCTTGCGAGTGCGCTTCGAGTTCTTGCTTGTTTCTTGCACCGACGCTCACGTTACGGAGCCGCAGGTATCCGCACGGCTCGAGACGCACGAGCTCGTCGAGACGAGTATCTCGACGCTTCCCGCACCTCGTATGCGCCAGATTACCCGGCGACTGCACGCCGAACACCACGAGATGGTGCTCGACTCGGCGCGCATCGGCTTCGCGCTCGGCATTCCGTCCGGCGCAACGCCCGACTTTGGCACGAGCGGCGTTAAGCTGCAATGGTCGATCCGGCTCTCGTTCCTCGTCATCCCGCCCTCGCCGGATGCGCCCGACTCCAACTCGAACCCGAACCTCGCCGCACGACGCTCTGGCGGGCCCGGCGCGCCGAACGGGCGAGGCTCGCCGAGCGGGACCGCGACTCCGCCTCGACACGGTCGAAGCAAGTCTTTCGCCTACGGCTTTGAGCCCGCTGTCTCCGTCACGCTCCCTCCCGCACCGATGATCGCGCCATCGGGCGCCGCGCACCTCATGCCCGTTCCGGCGCCACGCCCAACCGACCCGACCGCATCGACTGCGCTCCAGCACGTCTCGTACCGCGCGGTGCCCGACCTCGGCTATGTCCCTGTGCCGTTCTCGAGCGCCGCGCCCGACCCGCCGCCTGCGCCGGGGCCGCTGCAGAAGACTGCGAGGGGCGCTCAACACCGCCCCACGCCCAGCGTGAGCATGCCGCGCCACCGTGGCGGAGAGCCGGGCGTCGGGAGTGTCGTGCTCGTGCCCGCAAAGGTCGAGACGGTCGAGTGCTCGATCCCGATCAAGTGTTATCCGGGGTGCGCTGCCTCATGCTTCCTACACCAGCGCCCCGCTGACTTGCATTAGCCCTTCGCACAGCAATACACCCTTCCGCCCGACCATCAGCATATTCGAGGTGTAGCGTGTGTCGCAGTACGATCGCGGCGTTCTCTCATGGTCTAGCCATCCTGAACGAGAGACGCGCAGACGTGCGTTGCAGCAGGAGAAAACGATAGGCGGCCTTGCCAGCGAGTTTGCCAGTGACGATGCTGAGCTCACGCAGCGATGACAGCTCCAGCGCCTGCAGCGACAATGGCGCCGCGCCGAGCACGATAAAGTGCGACGGCGAGTATGCCGAAGGAGCGGCGTTGTCGAAGATGCCCTTGATGGCTGGTAACGCCACGCTCAGTGCCTATCAGCTGACGCGCACTCGAGAAGACGCACCATCCCCAGCTTTGTCGATGCCGTCGCCGATAGCCTTTGTCGCTTCTCCGGCGATGCTACCGAGGGCACCGGTCGCAGTCTCGGCAGCACCTGCCACTTTCTCGGTGGCCACGCCGGCGAGAGAGCCGACGGCGCTTGTCGCGGTTTGTGCCGCACCGGCGGCAGCCTCCGTCAGGCTGTCGTACACCGACTCGACGTGCGAAGCGGCGTCGGTTGCGAGCGAACCTGCGAGCGAGGTCGCCTCGGCGCCCTCGCTAGCGACCCACTGAGTGGCCTGGGAGTCAACAGAGTCAGTGAGTGTCGGTGTGAAGTGCTGCAGCTACCGCTCACTTCGCCAAAAGCAGAAACGATTGTCTGCGTCGCGCCGTCCACGACCGACTCGAAGGTCGTGAAGGCGCCCGTCGCGAGGCTCTGTGCGGCGTCGAGGCCAGACTCGGCAGCTTCACCGATAGTCTCGGTGGCGCCGTTGTAGCCTTCCTCGACGGTGCTGAGATGGCCGTCAACTTGGCTGCGGTCGAAAATGTCAGTGCGGAACGCCAGGTAATGCAAGGAAAGGGGCGAACGCGGCGGCGAGACCAGCAAAGGCGAGAGGGACGACGAAGAGAGCGGAACGCATGGCACAGCAAACGAGTGTCGGTGTGAGAACGAGCGTGAAGGACGAGTTGGGCGGAAGAAGCGAAGGAACATCAAGCGTCGCGCAGGCTTTTTGAGGGGCGCTCTGCGGAGTCCGTGTCCCTCCTGCTCGATCGTGGTGTCGGGTTTGGGCGCAAGCGCCGGACAGCCGAGCCCCGGGGGTCCTTGCTCGAGCCCCGTCCGTACGCGGAAGCGGGGAGCAGGACAGGAGGCAGAGCCAGTGTTCGCGCGGCAGCTTGTGCGCAGGGGACCAGACGAGCCTCGTAAGTCCGAGTCGAGTGGCCTGTGCATGTGCAAAAGACCGCAGCAGAAAGGTGTGACAACCGCAAGGCCGTGCGTCAGATTGAGAAGGCCAAGGTCATCTCCTCTACCTTCGTTGTCCGCGCGCACCAAGCAGCTGCCACGAGCACGGCTGTCCCGTGAGCGTACTACTGGAATGTCGAGACTGCAGCCGAACGCAGGACCGCTCCCTCGCGGGCCTCGAGCTGCCCTGCCCTCCTGAACGTCCCTTAACTCCTTTTCTGCGTCCGTGTCCCCCCAATACGCTGTTCCGGATTCTCCGCGGCTGCCTCAGTATCTGCGCACCGCGTGTTTGCTGGTCTCTTCCGGAGCTAGCTCTTGCTTCCTGCTTCCTTGTCCGCTCTCGCAGAAATGCCTCCGAACGCCCATGCGGAAGGCAGCTTCGAGCAGCTTCGCCACCTCATGAGTCAGGCCAGCGACTTCATTGAAGGGATCGAGGCCACGCCGTCAAACCGTGCGTCCTGCCGCAGAGGGCTCGGTCCGTCGCTGACAACACTCCCTCTCAGAACAAACGAAGTCGGCGCGTCAGGCTGATATCGTCGAAGCTTACCGAGCTCGCGCCGAGTACGAGACACAAGCGTTTGCTGCTTTCTTTGCGACGCTCAAGCCCCGTGGTGTCGTTCGTCTCTTGGAACCTTCCGTCGGTCGTTACACTTGCTCACTCAGGGAAGTCTGTGTGTGCGCAGGCCCTCTATGCTCAGTCACAACAGGCCAAAGCAGCGTTAGAGATCGCCCACAACGGTCTTCTCATGTCGCGGCACCAAGTAGACGAGCACGGGCGGGAGCAACACCGCCTGTACAGCATCTTGCGCGGCCTCGAGGAAGCGCAGGAAAACGCCCACTCATCGAGTCGCGAGGCGAGCTCGTCGCGCACCCGGCAGCTTCTTTCACGGCTCAAGAGCGGCCAGAGCAAGGGCCAAGCCGTGGAGTCGGACTCCAGTGCGTTCTCCCCTTCCGACCGCCGTTTCCGAGTCCTCTTGCCGGAACTCACTTGTGCCCGCACAGTGAGGGAGCGTCGCGACCGCCACTTGAAAGACGCACTCCACGACATGCACGTGAACAAGCGCGGTACGTTACCAGCCAGTATGAGCTCGTTGCAAACAAGCAGACTGATTCCCACCGTGGCATGCAGAACTCGGTGGCTATTTAGCAGCCGTCGAATACTATCGCCTCATCGTCCATGCATACGAGAGCCTCGACCCGGCAAAGTCGGAGGCAACTAGACGCGAAATCACGGTTGCGAAGGAGATCAAGGCTCACATGGAGTGCAGCATTCGGCCTCTCAACTTTGACCAAACCAGTGAGAACCCTCTTTCTTCTGCATGTCTGCGCTGGGGCTGAATGACGACCCGCGCAGAGCCGTATAACCAACAGCATGTAAAAGGTACACCCCTACACGGGCATAGACATCGAACAGTTGACAATGCCGCAGCTGCTGGAGCAGAGGACGAGTCCGTCATCTCCTTGACTGCTGCGTGTCCCCCGACTGCAATCTGACTGCACATGTGCAGGCGACGAAGTTCGCCGTCGGTCATACCTCCCTTCCGCTCTCGAGCGTGAGTCGTTTGACCACCTTCTGCATTCAGGCCGGTAATAATCTCGCGTTTACTTCTGCAGCGGCGCTGCAGCTGGTTCGGAGCTCCGAAGAAGGCGCTCCCCGTCAGTCGCGCTCCCGCCGCAGCTCTTACGGCGAACATTCCCTGGCGCACTACCGCGCCTCGGCCGCCTTCCACCCGCAGCGCAGGTGGTAGTCACATCAACGTCAGCGAATGGTCTTTGTGCCGGTCCTTCTTGTTCCCCCATTTCCCCCTTCCATCTGCACTTTGCTATTGCGACGGATCTCTTCGTCGCACATCTTCCATTTAATGCAGAACGCGTCAAATGGTTCGTATTCTCACTTGATGGTACTGCCCTTGCAAGTGATTTGTCGATTCTTCGGCAAGGAGGGCGCGAAAGCCTGGTGAAGGAATCGAAAAGCGCGCATGCCGCACAATCGCAAGGGCCGTCCGCATGGAGAAATGGCCCACAGCCGATTTTGAAGGCTCTGCGCCTGAAGCCTGAGTCATGTCGATTTGTACATCCTAAAGGAGACGTCCTTCTGCCAAAGGCGGGAGCGGAACAGTCAAACGCCATGGCTTGGGAAGGTCAGCACGGGCACTTCGTCTTATTGTCGCGGGCCTCGACTTCGACAGCATGCGCCCATATCAATGGACACAAGCGAGGTGCGCTACGATTCAGGCGGCGGCCAACTGGAAGCGAGCGAAGTTGAGCCGAACGTTCATCTGACAGCTTGGCGGAAAGAGAGTCAGCAGCGGAGCGCTCAAAGAGCTAGTCTGCTACCCAGGGGCACAAACACGCTCAGCCGAGGCAAAGAGTGGGTCTGGAGTAAAGGAGTCGGTCAAGAGCGTCAGCCGGAAGTGCGTCTCCTGGCCCACGGCACACCGGGCAATGTACGGGTCTTCCTGTCCGAGTCTAGCCAAATAGACTGGTCTACCCTCCTCTAGCACGTCCAGCAACTCTAAGTCAGCTCCTCGATCGGCAGCTTCACCCTGCACCACCATACCTCCCCCTCCTGCTCGCTCATCCCCACGCGCTGCATCAGCCTCCGACTCGGCTCGTTCTCCTTGTGCACGTAGCAAAATCCGTAACCGCCCGCGCCCGGATTTCGATCACCGTCGTCTTCGTGGCAGGGACGGGTCGACGCCATGGCGTGCAGCCGCGCGAGGAGGACTTGGGACCCGAGCGAGCGCTGCCGGTGCGCGGGCGAAACGTGCAGCGTCCCGACCGAGCCGTCGCGGTGAGTCGTGCAGTGTGCAAGGACGGTGGGCGGCGTGGAAGCGAGAGGACCGGCGGAGGAGGCGGAGGGGGTTGCGGAAGGTTGCCGCAGGACAGTCGTGTAGGGTAGGCGAGTGGCGAGGTAAGCGGGAGGATGCGGAACCTCCGAGGTCGAGAGGATCTGCGGGTCGAGCGCGGATCTGGCGGTCAGGACACTGCTCGGCTCGTCAAAGAGCGAGGCGCAGGCCGCGCGTCCCGCCCTCGCAGACCTTTGACTGCTTCGACGGACCTCTGTAATGTCCTCCTCCCTGCCCTCCGTTACTACCACACCGCCTGGAAGCACGCTGGCGCCCACTGTAGCGCCGTTGGCCGCAACAGGCGGGAGTTTGTCGAGCAGGATCCAGTGAATCGTGGACGCCGAGAAGCACTCGCCTAAGTTGCGGCTGATGCACGACGTCCAGATATCGGGAACAGCGCCGATGCTAATGCCTGCAGCAATTTCGCGACGAACAGCACGTGTCAGCGCAGTATACGCGCCGACAGGAGCAGAGTCAACGGCAAAGACGCACGATCTCGCCCGTTGTGGTGCTCGAGGAGATACCGCCGCAGTGCCCCGACAACGAGCTCCTCTCCACGCGCCCGCTGCTCGGCGCTGAGCTTGTCGTGCGACGCGTACGAGCAGAAGAAGCGGAGCTGGTTGCCCAAGTCTGCGAGGACGAGCCACAGTCCGTCGTCCTCCGTGCCGAGGACCGGTTGCCCGGCCGCGTCAAAGGCGGCGAAGGTTGCCCAGACGTGTACGGGGTAGCCTGGTGTGCGCAGGGTCGAGTAGAGCGGGAGCGCGTTCACGAGATGCGAGCGGACGAGAGCGAGGACGAGCGAGTGGTCGCCGTGCTCGTACAGCGCGGGAAGTGCAGGGGCCATCGTGTACGGTCCAGTAGACCCCGTTTAGCACTCTCTAGCGATGCAGGAGCTTGTAAGCGGCGGAGGCGAGTGTTTACCTCGACGCCAACCGTCTCCGCTTCCGCTCATCCTCGTCCTCCCTGTCACCCCGCACAGCAAGGGCGAGACTCGAGGCGAGATGCCGCCCAAGGCAGCCAACCAGCCCCTGCGCCCCGCCCAGCGCTACCGCCCGGGCAAAGCCCCCGTCCCCGTCGCCGACTCGGACTCGGACGAAGACGACGACCACCAGCAGCAGCAAGAGCTCGAGCAGGCTGGCGACGACGAGCACGATGCTGGCGAGGACGTCGCCCTGCATGCTCCCCGGGCTCACGCGGGCCCGGGCAAGCTCAACGTCGCCCTGCGCGAGGTCGAGGTCGACACGGGCGGAAAGGTGCGCGTCGGCGGGAGGCACGAGGTCGGTCGCACGCAGGAGGAGAGCAGCGAGGGAGAGTACGGTGCGTCGTGCTTGCGCTTATTCCTTCGGGCGAGGTAACCGCCAGGTGGTGCTCCTCGCCCGATGCACCAGTTAGTCAAGCGCACGCCACGTCTGCTGACAGCTTGCCTTGTGCTGCAGAGACCGACAGCGAAGACGAGGCACCCGCCGCACCGCCCAAACCCGTCTTCCGCCCGAAAGCCGCTGCTCCTGCTGCACAGGACGAGGTGTGTCCCGCCCTTCCCGCTTCTCCACCGCACGGTCTTGCGTGCTGACGCAATCTCTAACTGCAGGAGTCTAGCGAATACGAGACCGACTCGGAAGAAGAGGAAGAGCCTCTGAAACCGCTCTACAAGCCCGTCTTCGTTTCCAAGTTCGTCTCTCTCCCTCTCGCTTCCTTCCGCCCATAGCCCCCGCTGACGCGCTTTTCTCGCACAGGCGCAACCGTGACACAATTGCCGAGCAGAAGAAGGAGCTCGACCCCGAAGCGCTCGAGGCCAAGCAGGCGGCCGAGGCTGAAAGGCGCCGCAACGAGGCAAAGAACCTCGTCGCCGACAGCATCGTGCGCGAGATCGCTTCCAGTGCGTCGGCGCTCTCCCTCTTGCTTTCGCTGCTCTTTGTGAAGCCCTTGAGCTGATGAACATGCCGTACTCGCCGTGCAGAGGAGGCGCAGGAGGTCCATCCCGACGTCGACGACACGGACGGCCTCGACCCCGAGGGCGAGTTTGAGGCGTGGAAGCTGCGCGAGCTGACTAGGTTGAAGCGAGACCGCGAAGCGCGGTATGCGTGCGTTGCGTTCCTCTCACCTCGCACTCCCGCACAAGCTGATGAGCCCGGTCGCTGGCAGACTCGAGAAGATTCGCGAGGAGGTCGAAGCGCGACGGGCAATGCCGGAGGAGCTCCGGCTCAAGGAGGACACGGAGCGCGCCGAGAAGTCGCGCAAGGAGAAGCCCAAGGGCAACCAGGGTGCGCCTGCGACTCTCGCCGCTTGCATCCGCTCCAGCGTCACTCACGCTTCACCTGGACGCACAGCCTTCCTCCAGCGCTACCACCACAAGGGTGTCTTCCACCAGGACCTCGACATTCTCAAGAAGCACGACTACACCGCCCCGACCGAATCGACCGTCGACGTCTCTGCGCTGCCCGCCGTCATGCAGAAGCGTAACTTTGGCAAGGCGCATCAGACCAAGTACACTCACCTGGCGGCGGAGGACACGAGCAGACAGCATGGCGGATTCGGACGGTCGGGCCCGTCTGGTGCAGGAGGTGCAGGAGTTGCGGGCGGCGCAGGGCAGGGATGCTTCGTATGTGGCGGGCCTCACGTGCGTTTTCTGCACTCGGCACATAGTCTTCGTCCGATACTGACGTTTCTCGTCACACGCAGCTCAAGCGCGACTGCCCGCAGCTGAACGACCCCTCCTCAGCAGGGGGGGCCTCCGCCTCGGGTGCGAACTCGTCCGCCGCGCGCTCAGGCGGCGACGCCGGGTGGGGCGCGCGACCGCCGCCGCCGGCATCGTCGAGGCGGGACGAGGCGGACCGCTACGCGCCCTCGGGCGCGGGAGGCGGGCCAGGCGCGGGAAGGAGGCAGGGGATCGGGTTCGGCGACCGCGACCGGCGCGGCGGGGAGCGGGACCGGGACCGCGATCGCGACGAGCGCGGGTGGCGCGAGCGCGGCGGCGGGTATGACGAGCGGGATCGGCGGGGAGGCGGGAGGGACGACTACTACCGCGAGCGCGACGGAGGGGAGAGGAGGAGGCGCTCGAGATCGAGGTCGAGGTCTCGCTCGCCGCCGCCGAGGCGGAGAGTCGAGTATGATGACGACGAGGGGGACAGGAGGAGGGATAGGAGGAGGACGAGGAGCCCGCCGCCGCCTTCGAGGCGAGATGAGCGCGGAGGGTACGGCGGGAGAAGGGACGAGGGACGGGATCGGGACGAGAAGCGACGTAGGCTCGACTGATCGGCAGATAGCTGGCGTTACTTGGCTATGCCTTTACACAGGGACGGACATGATTTATGAAAGGGAAGTGGAACGCTCGCCAGCTCATCGCTCGCAAGGTTTCCCTCTTCACTTCTCGCCGCTACGTCTTGCTCGCTATTGT
Organism: Rhodotorula paludigena; assembly: GCF_050403205.1. NCBI lineage: Eukaryota > Fungi > Basidiomycota > Microbotryomycetes > Sporidiobolales > Sporidiobolaceae > Rhodotorula > Rhodotorula paludigena. The sequence continues at coordinate 40,615 of NW_027481434.1, read as the reverse complement.
CGACTCATGCGACACGCTCGCCCGGGTGCATTTGGGCATGCCAGCGGGCCGAGCAGAGAGTAGCTCGGAGCGAGAGATCTGCGTGGCAACCGACCTTCGGATTCTCCGCTTTGCTCTTGCAAGCGTGGGACGGCCATCCTCGCGGGAGCACCTCGGCAAAGAGGACCCACTTGGCTAGCCAAGCTTTCTCGAGCTCCGCTTGCTCCGCTCCGGGTCTTGTTTTGGCGCGCTTCGGCGAAGCTTCGGTCCTCATCCTCGTCATCGCTCGCCTTTTCCTAGCGCGTGCGGGTCCCACTCTGACCAGGCTGGAGTTGGGCTGGAGACGGAATCCCCGACGCTGCTCTTCGTCACCGAATGACATCCTTGTGCTGCTCTCCTCTCCTTTCTCTTCTCTCCATTCGCCCTCTTCCGCTTGACATTGCACAACCATCACCATGAAGTTCTCCCTCGCCACCTGCTTCACCGCCCTTGCTGCCACCGCCTCGTTCGCCGCGGCTGTGCCTACGCAACTCGTGAGCTGAACCTCCGGCCACAGCCAAAGTGAGACGACGACTGACGAATCTTGCTGGCAGGCGTCTCGCGCCAACACGGTCACGACGAGCCGGGTCGCGAACAGCGACCCCGCCGTGACCTACACGGGCGACTGGACGCGCCTCGCGAACCAAGGCCCCGCCAACGGGATCGACCCCGGTACGTCTTGATCCCCGACGAGCTCCCCTTCGATGCGTACTAACGACGCGAGCGGCGCACAGTGGGCGGCACCCTTGCGTACACGCACGACGGGAACGGCGAAGTGAGCTTCCTGTTCGGCACGGGCTCGAGCGGGTTCTTGCTCCGCACGGGAAAGAAGGCCGACCGGTGCGTCTTCTCTCGCTGTCCCTCCTCGATACGAGTTCCGGCTCCTTACACTTGGCGGGTGTTTCAACAGTGGCTTCTTTGACATCTACCTCGGCGACGAGCTCATCTACGTCGGCGATGCGCACGGCGAATGCACGAGCGAGTGCTCCGAGGCCGACTACGAGATCGTCTTTGCCGAGGGAAGGTGCGCGCCATCCCTTCCTCCCTGCCCCACCTGCCGCACAGCACTGACACGAGAGCGCAACGGTCAAACAGCCTCAAGCCGCAGGACGAGAATACGCGGATGCGGATCGTCAACCGCGAGTACGACTCGCGCGTCGGCGGCACGCCATACCTCGCCTTCAACTACCTCGACCGCTACCTAGACGTGTAGTAGACTGGCCTTCGCTTGAACCCGTGGCAATAGACACTCACTTCTCTTCCACTCGCTGGGCCAGCTGGTAGAGACGGCGCCGAAAGCTGTCGGTAGTTTCTTTTGTCCGGCCCCGCGCGCAGGGACCGGTCGGTGCATGGGGAGTGGGAACGGACTGGTAATACAAGGGGCTGTTGGCACAACGAGGAGGGGCTGGGGGGAATGGCGGGACGAGTCTACGGCTGCGACGGGACCTGCAGGAGGACGTTGCCGCCCCCGGGCAAGTACGTGACGTTGCGACCCTGCAAGATGTGACCTCGTCAGCACCGCGTTGACGCACCGCGGAGAGCAAAAAAGGGGGGGAGGGAGAGCGCACCTGCGACAGCGTGCCGGCAATCTCCTTGCTCGCCTCGATCCGCCGGAACTGGACGAGGCCGTCGCCGGCCTTGGACAGCGCGCGCGAGATGATGGTCGCGGCTTCGGCCTCGCCCTCGGCGCGCACGACGGCGGCTTGGCGCTCTTGCTCGGACTGCGGGCGCGGGTGGGGTCAGGATCTGCGGCGTGCAGGAAGGGAGGGGGGAGAGGAGGGGCAGGAGGACGGACCCGCTCGACGATGAACTTGGCACGCTCGGCCTCTGCAGGACGACACGTGCGTCAGAGAGATTCGCGGAAGGAGGATGGCAAAGGGAACACACCCTGCTGCGCAATCTGCTTCTGCTCGACCGCCTGGGTAAAGTCCTTGCCGAATGTCATGTGGGTCTGCGGGAGCGCAACACGTCAGTCTCGTAGCATGGAGTCGAGCTGCCAGATACACGCACAAGCGACACGTCCTCGAGGATGATGTTGAACTCGCCGGCGCGCTTGAGGAGGTCCTCGCGGATGCGCGCCGAGACGACCTCGCGCTGGGTGATGAGTTCTGCGGCGTCAAACTGGGCGACGGTGGCCTTGAGGACTTCGTTGCCGATCGAGGGGAGGACGCGCTCGTCGTACGTCGTGCCGAGCGAGCGGTAGATGGTGGCGAGGTGGCGCGTGTCGGGGCGGAACATGACGCGGAGCGTGAGCGAGACGGTCTGCAGGTCCTTGGAGCCCGTCGTCGTCGAGATGTTCTGCGAAAGAGCATGGTGAGTGGTTGTGAGAGCATTCAGGGTGCGCGGGGAGACGCACTCGGGGCTTGATGCGAGTCTCCATGAGGATCGGACGCTGCAGCCAGGGAATGAGGAAGTGGGTGCCCTCCTTGATCGGCTGTTGCGACGCGCGTCCGAACACTCTGTCAGCTCGTGTGCAGTTTTAACAGGACAGAGGAAAGCACGCACGTCCTCCTTTACACCGGAGAAGCGGTCGAAGAGGATGGCGCGGTGACCACCGGGGACTGTCAGGGGCGCAAGACCGGGTCAGCGAGTTCGTCCTCACTCATTTCAGAGCTGCAGCAGCTTGGGCAGCTCATTTGTGCGGCGTGAGCGGGAGCGATGGCGGCGAGTACGCATGCTCGTTCGGCAACGGAGACGCGGCATCGGCCACAGCTCGCAGGACCGCCTGAGTTGGGCTGGACGGGGCAAAGGGCAGGTTGTGAGACTCGCCATCGTAGAGGGACGCCTGGGCGAGGGACACGCCGATGAAGGCGGGGACGGCGAGCCGGGAGAGGGCGTTGATGGCAGCCACTGCGCGCAGGGGGAGAGGCCGGTGAGCACTGGGACGGCCGTGCAGATGCTTGCAGGTGCACTCTGCGGCTCACTTTCTCGATCTGCGCAAGTGGCGGCGAGGAGGACGACGCTGAGCCGCGACTACAACTGTGGCTATGCGCGCAAATGTATTCCCCGCGTTACTTCTCTCCTCTCTCCACTCTCCGCTCTCCACAGCGAGACTACCTGGCACCAGGACCACTGCACTCCCACAGCGATGCAGGTCCATCCCTCGCGCATGCAGCACGTCCCGCCTAGCGACCGCCCCAGGGCCTCCGACTGGGACACCGCCGACTCGTCCTCGCACAGGGCAGAGCGCCGCCCGTCGCCCTCGTACCGAGACTACGACCACGACGCACACCGCACACACGCAGACCGCCCGCCGCACGACCACGACGACCGCGAGCACCGCCACGGCCAGGGACGCCGCCTCACTCCCGAGCGCGAGCTGGGCCACGACAGCGGGTACGGCGGGAGGAACGGCGCAGGGGGATACAGCGGATACGGGCCACGGGGAGGAGGCGCAGACGGCGGGTACGGCGGCGGGTACGGCGGAGGGTACGGCGGGCAGAGGGGACCACCGGGAGGCGCACCGAGGCCAGGCGGGCGCGACGACTTCTTCGAGAGGTGCGTCGTCTACTCCTCGAGACAGCTAGGGCGGCGCTGACCTCGCTTCCGACAGCCGCCGCAAGGAGCGCGAGAACTCCAACATCACCATCTGGCCTCCCTCGCCGCGCACGCCCGAGCCGTGCGTTCCCTTCCACTCTAGTGCTCACAGAAGGTGGCATTGACTCAAGCGATGCCACACAGGGAGGACGGGTCAGGCAGCAAGTCCAAGTCGCGGTCCAAGTCATCCCGGCACCACAAGTCGTCCTCGTCGCGCCACCACCGTTCCTCGCGCCGCCGCTCGCGCTCCATCTCGTCCTCCGACTCGGACTCGGACGACGACCACCGGCGCAAGCGGCGCTCGTCCCGCCGCGACCGCGACCGTGACCGCGACGACGACCGCCGCCGCGACGACCGGCGTCACGGCAGCAGCTCGCGGCGCAAGCGCTCGCCGTCCATCTCGTCTTCGGCGGACGAGGCGGCGCACGCGTCCAAGCGGCGCCACGCGACCGCCGACGCCGACGCGCCCATCGCCGCATCGACCTCGGCCGCCGTGGCCGCGACGGCGCCGGCCGACGAGGACGAGTGGGTCGAGGCGCCGTCGCAGGCGGCGTTTGGCGGCGGGTCGGACGGCGAGGACGAGCACGAGGTCGGGCCGATGCCGCTGTCGGGCCCGGGCGCGGCCAAGAACCGCAACGCGTACGGCGGCGCGCTCCGGCCGGGCGAGGGCGCGGCCATGGCGGCGTATGCGGCAGAGGGGCAGCGCATCCCGCGCCGAGGCGAGATCGGGATGGACGCCGACCAGATTGAAAAGTACGAGAGCGCAGGGTTCGTCATGAGCGGCAGCAGGCACAAGCGCATGAACGCCGTGCGCATGCGCAAGGAGAACCAGGTGCGCGCGAGCGCCTCTCTCTCTTCCGCCTCGAGCTCCCGAGTTGACGCAACCTCTCGCTGCAGGTCATCACGGCCGAGGAGAAGCGCGGCATCCTCACCCTCGCCGCCGCCGAAAAGGCCAAGCGCGAGAACGAGATCGTCGCCTCGTTCCGCGAGATGGTCGACTCGAAGCTCCAGGGCAGTGGCGGGCGCTGAGCGAGAAGGGGTGTACTCTTAGGATCTTGCAGTCAAAGTGAATGCACTTGATGTGCCAAGCTTTCCTTCTCGTCCGTCTCTCGCAGAGGTGCACGGTCATGACATCCAGCATAGTCGGCTGTTCGCGATTCCATTCTACGCCCTCTCTAGCTCTACGACCGCATCCGCGCCAAACGTCGCGCGATCGAACCCCTCGACCCCAACTCGCTCCCACACGCTTGGAGGGAAGCCCACGTCCGCAAGCGCGAGCGCAGGTGCCGCCTTCCCGCCCGCACGTGCGAGCGCGAGCGCGGACTGGCGCGGAAGACCAAACGCGAGGAGGTGCGTCGGGCGGAGAGACGGCTCGGCGGTGGATGCGCCTGGGTGAGGTACGTGATCAGCACCTTGAACGAGCAAAGGCCGGAAGAATCGAGAGGAGAGCGCACCCGAATCGCTGTCGATGCCAAAGGGGACGTCGAGGCTCAGCAGCGGCGCATCGAGCGCGCTAGCCCAGCTCGCGGCGCTCGAAGCGAAGGCGCCCTGCCCGCCGTGCGGCGACGCGAAGGACGGGGCGGCATCGAGCCGCGGGCTGGTCACGCTCGAGCTGAGCGGGTCCGAGTCGAGCCCAAGGGCGTCGGTGACGAGGTTGAACGCGGGCGGCAGGTCTGTCGCGAACGCTGCGAGTCAGGGCTGCTTCGAGACCCGAGGAAGCGACGAAAGGAGCGCACCTTGCGGGTCCCGCACGATGCGCCCGCCTGCAGAGCTCAGCACGCGCAGCCCCGTCCTCCATCGCTCGCTCCTCCCCTCGGTCCCGTCCTCGGCAAGCACGACGACGCGACAGCCGCGGTTGGCGAGCGTGACGCCGGCGCGCAGGCCGATGTAGCCCTTCTCCGAGTCGGTGCAGAGAAAACAGATCGAGGGGCGGCTGTGCGGCGGAGAGGGGACGGGGAAGAGCTTGTGCGTGCGCGCGAGGGTCGAGAGGACGTAGATCGTCAGGCCGTGAGCGGAGGCTTCGAGGCGCTGGGCGGGTGTCGGGCACGACTCGATCTGCGTGCGCCATAGTGGTCAATACGAATCTCGGCAGTGCTGCGCGCAGAGCAGTTACGCACCTCAGCAATGGAAAGAGCCTCGCGCCACTGTCTCGCCTTGATGACGGGCACAGCGAGTCTTGTCTTCGCAGTCCGGAGCTCGTTTCCTCCTTCCCGCTCATCCACCTCGAGTGCCGTCAACTGCTTCTGTACCTTCTCCCACCTCTCCTCTGCGCGCTGCTCGTCCTCCGCATCATCTTGCCGCGCCCGACTCATGTCGGTCGGCGTCGCCCGCGCGCTCTCGCTCGCCCCGACAGCAGCGGATGCGAGCTGGTGTCGCGCAGCGAGTCGCTCCTGCTGCTGCTCGTAGAGCTCGTTGGGCGAGAGGACCGACTCGGTTGGGAGGAGCTTCGACTGGGGCGTGCGCACGCGGTCCGGATTGCGGTTGTGCGCATGCAGACGAAGCGAGGGGTCCGTCGCGTCGTTGCTCTGTGCGTGAACGAGAGTGAGACGTGGATAACGGCGTGACCTCGAATACGAGGAGACAGACCTTGATCTGCTCGAATACTTTGCGCTTGTCGAAGGAAGCAAGCCCGGCGCTAAAGTCAAAGTCTTCCGCGAGAGGCTGCGCGTTCGCCAGCCCAGGCGAATGATGATGCGGGTGCTTGGGTCGACGCTGGGGCAATGCGGAAGGTGAGAGAGGACGTGACTGGTGGAACGGAAGGATGCGCACATCGTGGTAAGCTGACGAGAGGTCTGCCTCGTTCCCTTCCTCAGTCTCACGCGAATTACTCTGCACCCGGTTGTGTTTATTACTGCGGGCTCCGCGGGTGCGTCTGGGCTTATCCGGCTTCGGAGAGGCAGAGAGGGGAGACGGAGAGGGGATCGGCGAGGGTGCGAGGGCGCCTTGCTGCGCGTGGTGTACATTCGGTCGTGGTACAGGTGGCTGGGTCTGCGTGCATGGCAGTCAGGAAAAGGTCTCTTACCGTTGGAGGGCTATGGGAAGATTCGCACCGGTGCAGGCTGGGCTGATCGGCTCACGCTAAGCAGCTCGAGCCCCGCCACCTCGTTTCGGCTGAGCACGCGGATACCCTCGAGCCGCTCGACGCCCCCCACGGTCGTTCGAGCCTCGGTGAGGGTGAGAGTGCCGGCAGCAGGGTCAAGCGACGAGAGGACGCCTTTGACGGCATCGTTCGGCCCCGAGCGCAGCTTGACCAGCACAGGCAGCCCGACGAAAGCGTTTGCCATGCTCTGGACTTGCTCTCAGGCTGTACCCGAGCGAGTGACGGGGTGGTCTTCGTCCAACCTTCACCACGCTCTCTCTGCTCCGCTCTTCTCGCTGGCTCTGCTCGACGGTGATCGGTATGTGTGCAAGAGCTGTAAAGATACCGATGCTGCATGCTCTGAGCCGGATGCGCCCGCTCCGACCCTGCACAGCACTCTCTGCCTCGTCCTCCTCGCGTCATCAGTTTGACGGCACGACGGGTTGACAGGACATCTCGGGGCTGGGCCGTGCCTCTGGGCGCATCGACAGTAGTTGCTCGTGCATCTCACCCGCATAACGTCGCCCTACAGGCATGTCGACGGCATGTCAGACGCGCTCATCCCAGTCGAGACCGTCTAGCCGGACGACAAGCTGTTTCTGGTCGCTGCCTGTTCCCCCCAGAGGTCCTGCAGATCTGCTTTTGGCCTTTGTGATCGGCGGCCGTGCGCCCTGATGCATCGGCTCGGTGCCGTCGAGCAGTCACATTCCGCACGCGACTCAAATGGCGACGCGGTCGCGTCGCGTCTCGCTTCCGCTCGCCGAGAAAGGTTCCGCTACGCCCTCTGCTGCTCTTCCCTCTTCCTCACTGTGCTCTCCTGGTCTCGCTCTCTCAGCCCCGGCGGCTCCCGTGTCTCTCGTTCTACTGCATCACCTCCTTCTCCCGGTCAAGCGCATCTCGTTTGCCTCGTTCGCCCTCCCTCTCCAGCACCGCATTCCCTTGTAACCTTCGCTCTCGACACCGCAACACACCATGCGCTCTGCCGTCTTCTACTCGTTGGCGGTCTCGACGCTCGCGCTCTTCGCTCAGGCGTCGCCCGAGCCTTGCTCCGACCATCCCGGCGTCATTCACGCTCCTGGCGAGTACACCGTGCCCGAGGTCCTCAAGCTCACCCAGCCCGACTCGGAGAAGAAGGCGACCAAGGCGAACCACCAGTCGAAGGCTGCCTCTTCCTCCTCGAAGTCCTCGTCGTCGAACAAGTCGGCCTCTTCGTCCAACAAGGCCGCGACCAAGCCATCCAAGGCGAGCAAGTCGGCGCAGTCGTGGAACAAGCCAGGCAAAGCTGTCAAGAAGCAGCCTTTGCCCAGGGTCAAGGCCGCAAACAAGGAGACCGTTGCCAAGGGTGCCGACGACGCAGTCTCGTCCTTCACCAACTCGTCGTACATTCCCGCGGACCAGGCTAACAAGCTCAAGGAGGGTGAGTGAACCTTTTTCACGAGTCAGGCTTCCCGAAAGGCGAGCTGATTGGGTCAATCTCTCCTTCAGCGCTTTCGAGCGCAATCAACAAGCAGCTCGGCTCGGTCACGACCGTAACTCACACGGCAACTGCGACCGTTCTGTCGACCGAGACGGCCGATGTTACCCGTACATCGGTGGTCGCCAACTCGACCATCTTCGTTGCTCAGCCTACAACGCTCGTGCGCACCGTCACGCAGAACGTGACCGAGGTCGCCACTTCCACCCTCATCACGACATCAAACGGAGTCGAGGCCTCGCTCGACATCCAGCAGGCGCTCAACGATGCCTTCGCAGCGGCCAACTTGAGCCGCAGCGACCTCAACGACGAGACGACGGCTGCGCTCGAGGCGTGCCTCGCGACCGTTCTCGCTGCAGGCGGCATGCCCGAAGGCTACTCGTGCCTCACGTCGGGCGGCGCCGACAGCGCCGGTCTGCAGGAGACGCTCAACAACGTCCTCGAGCAGTTTGTCGGCATCCTGCCGAACAAGATTCTCGAGTCCGTCTTCGACTCGGTCACGCCGCTCCTCTCGAGTCTCCTCCCGGCCTCGCAGTCGGCCCTCGTCGCCCAGATCCAGTCGTCGATTCAGTCGGTCATTGCGTCGCTCAGCGGCAACTCGGTCACGGCGCTGGAGCAGGTCAGCGCGTGCTACTCGGACGCGGTACAGCTTGCCGGCAACGCCTCGTCGCTTGCGTGCTTCACCAAAAAGGGCGGCGCGTACGACACGCTTCAGACGGCGACGAACTCTGTCATGGAGCAGTTCATCGGTGTCCTCCCTGCCTCGCTCACAACTGCCGTCGAGAGTGAGTTCCGAGTGTTTCGACTTCTGCCTTTTCATCGTAGTTGAACTCACGCTCTTGGCTTCGCAGACATCTTTGCCTACAACCTGCAGAACGCGACGACGGGCAGCGAGCAGCTTGCCGCGTCCGTTTCTGCACAGATCTCGAACGCGATCAACTCGGTCGCTTCGTCGCTTTCGGGCAACACCGTCACGCTGGCTCAGACGCTGCAGGAGTGCTCGGCGGAGCTCATCAAGAGTGCGTGGCGCCAGCAGTCGTTCTCTGCCCGAGCCAAGCTGACTTTCCGACATTTCCACAGCTGGCAACGCGACTGCCGCGCAGGAGTGCATCACCTCTTCCGCCGCTCCCGCCGTTTCGACCACGACGATCCTCAGCATTGCGCAGCAGTTTGCCGGGTACATCCCGTCGTCCTTCTTCACCGACCTCGTCGACTACTCGGCGCCTCTGCTCAACACGACGGCCAACGCGCACAACCTGACGCAGGCGCAGCTCAACTCGGAGCTCGAGTCGTTCTTCAACAACGCGACGACGTACGGCGCGGCGTACGTGACGTGCATCAGCCAGGTGCAGGAGTGCGTCCTCAACGCCGTCGAGAAGACGGGCACGATCGACGCCGTCTGCCCCGGCCCGGTCGGCAACTGCGACCTCAAGACCAAGGCCGACGCCAAGCGCATGGTGCGCCGCTCGGTTGGTCGCCACCTCGGCTTCGAGGGCAGGATCCGCGACGTCACGTACTGGCACAAGGCGTGAGGCGTCTAGATCGTAGATTCTATTCTCTCGGGTGCTAGAGCGCTGGTCCGCTCGCTATCTTATCATGTCTCATGCCCTTTCACGCAACTCCTGCCGAATGTAACGGACTCTCAGCAACTCGCGGTGAGGTCGTGAGATTGGTGAATGGTCCGCCTGGCGAAGCAAGCGTCTTGGCAGTCGCGCGGTGTTTTGCAGCGCCAGCTACCGCAACTGCTCCTGCAGGTACTGCGCAAACAACTCGGCGATCTCCTTCTCGCGGAACTCGCGCCCAGACGCCGTCCGCGCATTGAGCTGCGTGAACTGCCGCTTGAGCCGCTGCAGCTGCGGCATCGTCACAGGCTTGTTCAGCTCGAGCGTGATGCGCGTCGGTGCGGGAGAGGTTGGGAGGGTGAGCGGGGTTGGGCCGGAGAGGGGTGAGAGAGATTGGCGGGAGAGGAGGGTGGTAATGATGAGAGTCGACGTCGAGTCGAGGAGGCTGAGGTAGGAGGTCGAGGAGGTCTGGATCTGTATGAGTGGAGATTCCGTCAGGACAAGCCCGGAGAAACCGCACGGCGTGATCAAACGCGAAGACCAGCACTGGGCAACGCACCGTCTGAGTCGCCAGATTCGGCGGCTTGAGCTCTCCCTCTGTGATAGCCCGCCAGATCTGCTCGGCCGCCTCGCTTCCATGCACGCCTGCTTCTGCGCTCTCGCCTCGTTGGTCAAGGGGCGGATCGTCGGCTGCGACCGTGACGAGCGGTGCGTCCCATCGAGCCGCCGAATTCGGTTCTTCGAAGCGCGAGATGAGGTTGTCTAGGCTGTATGCACGGTGGGTGAGCACGCGAAGCAGGACTGCATGCCGTGCGTGTGACCGAGAAGAAGGAAAGGAAGGAGCAAACGCACGTTGCTGGCAAATACGCGCTTGTCTCGTCTCGTGCGGCATTCCGCTCCCGACACTGTTCTGGAGGCGTTGCGACAAAGAGCTGCACGCGAATAGCACGATCAGCAAGACAAGCAGGTGAGAAGAGCCAGGCCCGAACGCACCGTGCAGGTCCGCACGCCGACCTCCCTCGCCTCGCAGTACATCTGGTATCGGCTCCCCTTGATGTAATTCATCGCGTCGACGAGGACGATCGCGTCTCGAGCGAGACTGCGCTGTACGGCGCTGAAGAGGGCAGCGCGGGCGGGTTTCTCGGCGCGAGCGTCTACTCTGCACGCGTGCTAGGTCAGCCGTAGCCGGGCGGGCGTGTCGAGAGATGGCTACTGACCGTCGTAAGCGCGTTTTGACAGGCTCAGCGACTCGTCGTTGACGACGACGACCTTCTTGCCGCGGTGCTGAGGAGGAGTCGCAGGATCCGCGAGCTTGGCCTCGAGGAAGGTAGCGAGCTGCCTGGCTCGCTCGGTCTTGCCTGCGCACGGGTAGCCGCACAGCGTCACAGTCGCCATGCTGTCGAACAGTGCGAAGTTGGCAACGAAGCGATGAAGTCGCGAAGTCGAAGAAGCGCGGGCCGAAGCTGCCTTGAGAAGCTCCCCGGAAGTACAGAAGGCTTGTGAAAGCTCTCGTACGACAAGCTGTCCCTTCTGAGGCGCTCTCGCGGCCGTCTCGGAACTGAGCAGACCTCCCTATCCCACGTCTCAAGGCAGCGCACCCGCTCTGTCAGTCCATTGTGCCTGCGCAACGACGCTTCCTCTAATGATGCATTGCGTCTTGTTCTATGCGCGTTCCGCCGCCTGCGGCTCGTCGACCTTCTCCGGCAGACCCAGCGCCTTTCGCGCCTCGACGAGTTCGCGGCACGCATTCGGTCCGGGGCAGAGGTGCCACTCTGCCTGCGAGTAGCCGACGATGGTGAGCTTGCGGTCCGAAGCGTCGGTCGAGTTGGCGGTCGCGGTCGAGGGAGAGGGGGACGACACGATGGACGAGGGGGAGAAGGAGCCGTGCTGGAAGTGGATCGAGTGGAAGGCGTCGAGGGCGTCGTAGAGCTTTTGTCTGCAGCGGTCACATGAGTACGCCTCAAGGTGCCAGGCAGGGTGAGCGCGGCACACCGTTCAGGCTGGGACAGCGATTCGAAGCCACCCTGCAAAGGCTCGCCGCAGTCCTCGAGGACCATGATGAGCCCCTTGTTCTGCTCCTCGGTCACCTTGCCCTCGAACAGGCCATAATACGTCGGGATGGGCAGCCCTCCGCCGCCGGGGAGGTTGACAAAGACCTCTTCTGCCTCGCGGAGGAGCGCGAGGAGGTCGTGCCCATACTTGAGGATGAGCTTGACGCCGCTCGGCGACGTTGCGCGGTAGACGGTCGATATCCGGCCCTTGAGAGGTTCGGTGGGGAGGAGCGAGAGGACGGGCGGGGCCGAGCCGGGCGGTACAGGCTGCGGCGGGTGGATGTAGTAGAGCGGAGCGGGCGGGAGGGTGCGCTGCAAGAGCTGCGGCGGCGGCGTGAGGCCCGCTGCGGGCGCAGGGTGTTGCAGCGAGAGGAAAGGCGCGTGCAGGAGGTACGCAGGGAAGGGTTTCGCGCCTGACATGGTGCGCGAGACGAGGTGGGGAGGAGAGGGAAGGCGAGAGGGGCGGGAAGAGCGGTGCAAGGGCGGAGCACGGCTCAGGAGCATGTGCAGGTTCTGACTCGCTGCTCTGGCGCTCTCAGTAGCTCGGATAGACGAAGTGAACGGGAGGAGGAGCGCAACGAGCGAGCGAACAAGTCCGCGCAGAACTCTTGCTCCCACCGCTCGCTACATTCGCGCTGGGACTACCGAGACTGCCCGAACCTGCTTGATAGCTCTCATCAGCCCAGATCCAGCTTGCGCGACCCTTCTCCACGCTGACCTGACGCGCCGAGGCGGCCTCTCTTCCTGCTCGGCTCGTCCCTCAAGCGGGGTAAGCAGGGCTCGGGCGACTCGTCTACAAGGCTCAGCCGCTCACGAACGATGCTTCCTAGCCCGACATGATCCCCGCTCTCCCGCTCGACGTTGTTCGTCTCGTCTTCGACTTCCTCGCCAACGGTCTCGACGAGTCTATCCGCCGCGCAGAAGGCGCACGCCTCGCCCTAGTCCAGAGAGCGTGGCAGGAGCCTGCGTACGAGCTCGCCTGGCGGGAGGTCACGATCGCCACCGTCAGGAACACGGGACTGCGCGACCACCTCCTCTCGCACCGCAACCTCCTCGACTACCTCCGCAAGCTCGAAACTCCAAAGGTGGAAGGGCCACCTCCGGCTTTAATCAGTCTTCCTGAGCGGCTCCGTGACCTCGAGCTCGTGCAGGACTACCTAATGAGCCCGGAGGAGGCGCGGCCCATTCGCGACCTTGTCCTTGCGTGCCCCAATCTCCTGAGCTTGGAGCTGCCAGTTTCTTTCCCAAGATTCGGCCTCATCGACGAGCTCTCCCAGACGCTTGTAGCTTCAAAGCTCCGGTCCCTCGACATCACCCTTTTCCCGATGAGGCATTTCAACCTGGTCAACCTGCACGTCGTGCTCGCCCGCTTCACTGGACTCGACTACCTTCAGCTCCGCCCGATCGACTACGGAGCAAGTTCATGGTCGTACAATCCGCAGGACCGCATGCCACAGCTCGTCGTCGCGACGCTTGTCATCACGCTCACGTTGCTGCGCCAGAATGTCTATGTCGGCGTCTTCAGCCGCATGGTTATCGCGCTCATTGCGCGCTCGTCTTTCCGCTCGCTCATGCTGCAGAACTACGCCGGCAACAACACTCTGCCCAACTGGTTGCCAAACTGCGGCAATCTCGTCGACCTCACCCTCTGGTGCACCAGCCCCTCCGACCTCTGCCGCCTCCTCCTACCGATCACTCAGCTCCTCCCCAAGCTCTGCTCGCTGCAGACGCTGCTCATCTCCTCACAGCCGCTCTACTGTCAGCTGGCCAATCTGCCACTCGCGGCCTTTCTGCATTCTCTCCCCTCGAGCATTCGCCACGCTACCGTATACGCCATTGCCTTCGTGCCCGACGGCGTTCTAGCCGTCTCTCTCGCCGATTTGCAGCCGTCACTGGATTTTCCTGCGGAGGCGACTGTCCATGTTGTGCTCGCCGAGCTAGCGGGTCTCGCGGGCACGTGGCACAGCAAGCACGCCGAGTTGCGTAAAAGCGACAAGTCTGCCGTAGGCTGGGTCATCGTCGAGTACGTGTTGCGCTCGGAAAGTCCGCAGTCGACTACACTAACGCTTGTGGCTGTAGACCTTGACTGCTACGTGCGCCCTCCATCGCCTGATCGCCCCCGTCTCTGTCACACGCGCTCCTACTGTAGATCCACTGTCGCCTGCGCAATGCGCAGCAGCTTTGACGACCTTACGCTGCGGCCGAGTCCCGCAGGCCGCCTCGGTCGAGACTTGCTTCTCGCTTTCTCGGGTCTCTCTTCTCGCTTCCGAACTGCCTCGCCATTATGTTGGCAAAGCTCTGGACCGCGATAAATAGTCAGGGTATGCTACAAAGGGGGGCTACAGGGTGATTAGGCGGGCTGTTCAGATTCCAAGCTCCAGGACGAGCGCGCGCATCCGCGCATCGGAAAACATGCTGTCGGCCTCTGCCGCAAAACTGTGCAACTCCGAGTCAATCGCCGCCGTACGACTCGGTACGGCACCCATGCTCTTGCTCTTGCTGATGAGCGGCGCGACGGCGTAGTTCTCCTTCTCGCGCTCGAGGATGTCGCGCTCGGCCGGCTGCCAGCGCGCGCTCGAGTCCTGCTGCGTCGCCGTCGCGCTCGAGTCGCTCCGTCGGTGACTCTTATCGCTCCCGCCGCCGACAAGCAAGAAGCGCCTCCTGCGCCCGGCGCTGCTCGTGCTCGCCGAGCTCCCGACTGATGAAGCCTGCGACTGCATCGACGCCCAGCTCGCGCGGTTCGACGCGCCGCCCGCGCCCGCGCCGTTGTGCGCCGGAGCGGGCAGCATGCCGGACGAGAGGAGCCCGGCGCTGACGCGCCGCCCGCCGAGCTGCGGCGGGATCGAGATCGGACGCCGCTGCGTCGGCGTCGTCGAGCCGGGCGTGCCGGACGGGCTCGGGGCCACCTCGGTACCGCTGGTGGGTCTGTCAACTGTTGCGGGCAGTGAGCCGCGACGCAGGGGTCCGGCGGTCGGCGAGACGACCGGAGGGCTGGTGCCGATGGGTGCGACGCCGACAGAGAGCGGGCGGCGTTGCTCGAGGACGGGGCTGAGCGAGCGCGGCTTTGTCGACGGCTCGAGGGCAGAACCGGGACGGGGAGGACGCGGAGGCGGATTCTCGGGCGAGTAGGGCGACGAGGCGGATGAGAGGCGGAACGGGGACGTCGAGTCGGTCAGGATGGGAGGCGGCAGCTCTGCTTCGAGCGGTTTGCTCGGCGACTTGGGCGAGGTGGAGATGGACGAAGTGCTCGAGTCGCGCGGTGGAGGGCTCGGGAACATGAAGGCGAGCTGGCGGTCGTCGTCTAGTTCGGACGACGGAAGCGGGCTACCGACATTGAGGGACCCCGTGAGGCTCTGCGAACGCCGCCGATCGTCGATGGACGAGGCCACAGCGCGATTCGGGAACGGCTTGGCCATCATGCGCATCAGGTCGCGGTGCGTCGGCGAGCCGGGAGGGTTCTGCGGAGGCTGATACGTTGAAAACCCGAGACTGGGCAAGCCGTCTTTCGGCGAGTGGATGGAAGACGAGGCAGAGTGTGCGGGAGAAGGGCGAAAGGTTGAAGACGCGGGTGTGGTAGCCGTGCCAGGGAAGAGGAAGCCGCGCACTGAGCTGACGGACCCGCGACCCGCCAGTGTCACGGTTGGCACCTCGTGCGTCTGCTGCTGGCTCATCCAGTCGGCCTTGATCGTTGCGGCCTCGGACGGCAGCGCATGACCCGCCATGCGCTTCTCCCAGTTGACCCCTCCCTTTCCGCTCGCCTCAAGTCCGCCATCTTTGGCCTCCTGCCCCTTGTCCGACCGCATCGCGTTCACCAGACTCCGTCGCCGCAGCTTCTTCGAGAGCACCGAAGACGCCTTCGAGGCGTTGCGTTCCATGACGGGAGCAACGACGACCGGCGGCGGCGGCGGTTCATCGTCGGAAGGCCCGGGCAGGGGAGGCGGGAACGGCGAGAGGTCAAACTCCGGCGTCACTGGCGCCCGGCGAAATGACCGGGTGAGCGATTTGAGCGAGAGACGGCGTTTGCGATTCTGAGGCGGTACGGTCTGACGCTCGGCAGCGAGCAACCCGGGCATGGCGGCGTCGCGCTCTGTCTCCTAAAGTGGAGCAGATAAAGCAGCTCCTGCACAACGTGCCTAGCTCGCTGGGATAGCAGGGTGAGGGTAGCGACCAAGCAGGAGCGTGAGACTGTGTGCGTCGGCGCGAAGGCTGGCTGACCGGCAGCCGCTGGTGGTCAGGGCTAGAGTCGCCCTGCTGATCCCGTTGCGGGCAGGTCCGGTTCGATCACTGCCTGATTAGCGGCAAGCACGGGCAGGCAGAGGCTTTGAGCTGTGGTTCGCTCCCGTCCGGGAAGGTGTCATTGCCGAGATGGCGGGTCTCGAGTCTCGAGTGGGTCTGCGCCGCCCGCCCGTCGACACGATGAGGCGCAGTGCAAGAGTGTTCATGAACAACGTCTGAAATGCCAGGTACGAGCCGCGCCGAGCACGAGGAGCAGCGAGGAACGGCAGGCTAAGGGACAACGTAGTTCGCACTGAGCCGGTCGTATTCCATACCTCGAGCACGAATTCCACATGCTGCACGCAGAGCTTTCAGCAAGATGAGGCACAGCTCAGACGAGACAATGAGAGGATGCAAGAGTGACAGCGAGCGGATCAAGATGGACTTTGCTTGCCTTGCCTTCACGCCCGGGCTGCGAGGATAGAGCAACTTTCCCACGCTTGCTTTTGCATGATTTTGCACAGGGAATGCATTGCTGTCGAAGTGCCGTTATTGCGCTATCACTGGTCCTCCTCGCCGATGTCCTCGTTCCAAACGTCTGGGAACCGCTCGATGAACTCGGCCATGAGCTTTTTGCACGAGTCCAAGTTCAGGTTCACAACTTCGACACCTGCAAGATTGAAGCGTCAGCAAACCTGTGGGGATCTCATGGAGGAACGATGCAGCGCACCATGGTCCTGGAGGATCCCCTCGCCGCCTGCAACCCAATGTCAGCCAGTTTTCTTGCGACCAGGATCAAAAGACGCACCCGTGAAGGTGTCGTTCTCGCCCATGACGCATCGCTTGATGCCGAACAGGATCATGGCGCCGGTGCACATGGTGCAAGGCGAGAGCGTGCTGAGAATAGCCAAATTAGCTCGGCGCGAATCTCGAAAAAGGCTTCCCGGGTGCCATACTCACGTGTACATGCTGTGAATGCGATTGAGCGTGAGCTTGACGATAGTGCATGCGGAGACAGCGGAAACGAAAGGGAACCCTCACGTGCAGTCCTTGTAGACGGACGCCGGCAGACGGCCGATCAAGTGCAGGCAGTCGGTCTGTTCCCGAGATAGAGCCGTCAGCACCTGAGGTCTCAGAGAAAGGAAGCCGGTCGCGAAGCAGTAACGAGCAGCCGCACGAGCAGGCAAGCGGACCAGCAGGTTAGCCTACCTCGCCATGCCGTGTTGCCGAGCCAAGCTGCACGCGGCGGTTGCGTCCGACTCCAATCACCACACCGTCGTTGCGCACGAGCGCTGCGCCAATGGGAACGCCCTTCTCGCGCAGACCCTGTTCCGCCTGGAAGATGGCATGGCGGATGTTGGCGAGGTCGAACTCGGTAGGGTTCTGCGCAGGCGCCGTCTTGACCACTTCCTTGGGTGCGAGCATAGCGAGCAAAGCGTGCGGCTGCGATGGGAGCAAGGGACAGCGATGCGGACGGTCCTTGGCCGCGGGCGGCGGCGGCAGCGGGACGGCCGAGCGCTCGCTTCTCTTGAGCAGCGCCCCCTGTTCTGAGCGGAGGCGACAGCCTAGACCAGGCCAGATAAGCCCGCATGACGTGGCGCGCGCCCTCGCGTCGCGGAACGTCCAAAGCGGGCTCACTCGGCCAGCTCCTGTGAGGAGGCAAGGCACCGTTCCGGCGCAGCGGGGAAGGCGGAGAGCGGCGATTTCCCCGACTTGCGCTGCAGGTCGTTCGCAGCGGACGTGCTCCGGGTGCAGAGCCTGGCAGCAAGTGCTAGCCGTACAACGAAGCAGAGTGGTCGACTTGAGAAGGTTGAGCAGGCGAGAAGAGACGCATCCACGCAGCCGCTTCCTCGACCGCGTGGCCAATCTCCACATGACGATTCACCGGTGCCTGGATCTTAAACAGGCTTATCGTCCGTCGAGCCTTTTTCTGCCGGCGCGACCTCTCCGACGGGGTCCGAGTTCTCAACTTTTCGCTCTCCCTCTTCTCCTCCCTCTTTCTCGTGCTCCTATCCTCTATCTTCTGCGCTCTCTCCTCTCTCCTCCCTGCTTTCCCGCACGCCAGGGCCCCCTCCCCACCCTCCTCGGACCTCCCTCCCCCTTACCTCGAGCACGGTCGCCACCATGTCGACCTCCTCCGCCGAGCTCAAGGACTACGATCTGGAAGAGAAGGGCGCCGCTTCGCCGCTCGAGTCTGGCGAGGTTGTCAGCGCTCATGACGGCGTCAACCGCGACGCCGGCGCCGTCGCCTGGCTTTGGCGTATCTCGAAGAAGCTCGACTCGTATGGTGTCGAGGTTCGCGGTGTCGAGCGCGTGCCCGAACACGAGCGGAATCATCCGTACGTCTACCTACGTGATTTACTCGAGCGCCTTGCAAACAGACGCGTCTCCCGGGCATACCGTGGATGCTGACCATGCGCCTTCGCCTCGACCGGTCCGACAACAGCTCGTATTTCGACGCCGGCTTCCTCTGGATGAGTGCCAACATGACCATCTCGACGTTCTCTCTTGGCACCCTCGGTATCTCCCTCAACGGGCTCAACTCGACGGACGCATGCTTGACCATCCTGTTCTTCAGTGCGCCTTCGGCCCTCTACACGCTAAATGCGCGCTTCGGCTGCTGATGCTGCTCGCGCACAATAACAGATCTCCTCACCACGCTCCCTGTCGCTACGTTCTCCACGTGGGGCAAGTGCACCGGTCTTCGTCAGATGATCATCGGCCGCTTCAGGTGAGACTTGGTCTGCTCCGCTCGTGCCGAAAAGAAGCTTGTGCAGCGCTCTTGCTGGATCGCTCGAATGGCGTGCGGACATGAGGCTCTTGCCGAACAGTCGCTGATCTTGCTCCTCCTGTTGTCGCAGCTTCGGCCCGTGGACCATCCTCTTCCCCATCCTGCTCAACTGCCTTGCCTGCATCGGTTGGTCAACAATCAACACCATCGTCGGCGCATCCGCATTGCACAACGTCACGACCCACAATCAGCTCCCGGAACCCGCTGGCATCGTCATCATCGCCCTCATCACGCTCGCCGTCGCGCTCTTCGGTTACCGCTGGGTGCACGCGCTCGAGCGCTACGCCTCGATCCCCGTCTTCGTCATCTTCATCATCATGTTCGGTCAGGCCGGCCGCTTCATGGAGGGTGGCTTCGCCGGCGCCGGCGAGGCGGAGGCTGCCGCCGTCCTCTCGTTCGGTGGCACGATTGCCGGCTTTGCGCTCGGTTGGACGTCCCTCGCGGCCGACTACACGGTCAACTTTCCCGTCGAGACGCCGAGCTGGAAGGTCTGGCTCGCGACCTACTTCGGCCTCAACTTCCCTATGATCCTCATCGAGTGCCTCGGCGCCCTCATGATGTCGACGTTCAAGAACAAGCCTACGTGGGGCGAGAGCTACGAGTCGCAGGGTGAGAGCCTTGGCGCCTTGCTCGCCGCGCCGCTCGTTGGCCCGTGAGTCGCGACTTCACTCTCCCTCGTCTCTCCTTTTCCGTGCACTGACGCATCTCCCGGATTCCTTGGGACGACAGAATGGGTGGTTTCGGCCGGTTCCTTCTTGTCATCCTCGCGCTGTCCATCGTGGCGAACAACATTCCCGTGAGCCCTCGTCCTTCTCTGCGGCGACACCGCGCCCGTAGCGCGCTCTTCTACGCTCGTGCCTCGTGGACAAAGGACTGACAATCTCGGTCGCATTGCAGAACGTCTACTCTTTCGCCCTCACCTTCCAGTCGTTCGGCCGCTACGCGCAGGCCATTCCGCGCTTCTTCCTCTGCATTGTCTGCACGGCCATCTGTGCGTTCCGAATATGCAGCCAGCCGCGCTGAGTGCTGTAGCTGACCTCTTCATTCGCAGACATTGCGCTCGCCGAGGCTGGCTACAACTCGTTCCACGACGCCTTTGATCTCCTCTTGGTTCTTCTCGCCTACTGGCTCGCCATTTACAGGTAAGCGAGCCCCTCCTCGGTTTGGGACTTCCGAAATATGGCAGCTCATCTTCTCGTGCTGCACCAGCGCCGTCCTGCTTCTTGAGCATTTCATCTTCCGCCGTGGCTCGTTCAGCAACTACGACCTCGACGCGTACAACACGTACAAGAAGCTGCCGGTCGGGTTGGCTGCGTTCGGCGGCTGCGCATGTGGTGTTGCGGGTGCCGTTGTCGGTATGGCGCAGAAGGTGTGTTTCGCTCTCTGCATTCTGCCGACCACGAGCATGCAGCACCCTGCATCTGTCCTTCGCTGCGGAGCAGCCTCCTCGTCTGCCCTTGTTTAACGCACTGAGACTGACTCCTCTCTGCTCTCTGCAGTGGTACATCGGCCCTCTTGGCGCCTCCTTCGGTGGACCGTTCGGCGCAGACATCGGCTTTGAGCTCGCGTTCGGCTTCACCTGCGTCGGCTACCCGCCTCTCCGCTACCTCGAGCGCAAGTATACTGGTCGCTAATGGCGCCAGTGTCTCGTGACGGACGAGACATCTGAAAGGTACTGGAGATTTGGGTTCATGCGGTGTGTCTGTTGTTAGAGCGAGACTGCAACGCTCGTGTCTGTTCTACGTTCTACGCACTCGCTTCGTTCTCGCCGAGCTCGGCGAGTCGTCTCTCGTGAGTCAGGCTTGAAAGGCAAAGCTCCAAGAGCAACATTGTCTAGGACACAGGGTTGTCATGGCTTTGGCGGGATGCGGGAGGGAACAAGGCGAAGTTGCGACTTGCGAAGGTGGTCCGAAGGTCGCCCTATAGCGGACGCTCTCGTACTTCCCGCTGCGGTCCAGGGGTGCGAAACCACTGCACGACAATGACTCGCGGAACAACACAGTCGCAAACTCTGGCTCGGGTCCAGACTTGCGGGAGACGGTCGAGGGCGAGCTGCGGGCGCGACTGCGGGGCCTCGACCCCTTGATCGGCTCAAGCTGGGCTCAACAAGACTTCTCTCGAGCAATCGCGCGCTGAACAGGCTGGCCCTGCAGCAGCGCCGCTCTGCAGTCTGTCTCCTTGCCCGTGCCAGGTTTGCAACTCCCGGCGAGCAAGCAGCGACGACCGCCAGCACCTCGCGACGTCCCTCCCCAGCTCGAAGCGCCGCTCACACCGCGTCGAGCCCGACTTGCACGGCTCGAACCGCTTCAGACAGAGTCCTGCGCTTCCCCTCTCCCCTCGTCAAGCCCTCTCCCGGCACTCGCTGCCATGCCGCCGCGCGCACCCTCCGAGGCGCCACAAGTGTCGTCGCCGTCGAAGCGCTTACACCGCTCGAGCCCGACGTCGAGCCCGAGTACAGGCGCAGGCAGCTTCACCGAGGCGACCAGTCCGCGCGTCCTGCGCACCAAGCTCGCGGACGGAGCCGACGAGGTCCGTGTCGAACTGCCGCCGTTCAACGACCTCGAGCGCTTCCGTCTCCGCCGCGATGGTCCTGGAGACGCGGGCGAGACGACGGTGACGACGCCCAGTACACCGCCAGAGTTTGAGCCGGAACCGCTGGTCGGCCTGGGTGTCGGGCTTGCGGGCGAAGTGGCGGATGAGGCGGTGAAGGTGGACGGCGACAAGGCGTTCGAGGGCGCAACGCAGACGGCGACCGCCGAGCGGCAGAATCAAGAGCTCGAAGCTCTGCCGCACGACGAGCAGACGATTTTGGCGCGGCTGTGCAGTCAGCATTGGTGCGTCTCATGCTCCTACCTGTGCTTTCCTGCGGTGCGAAGCGCTCAAGCTGACCGCGCCTCGTGACGTTCGCAGGGCCAGCCAGTACAACATGCTCAAGCGCACGCTCGCAGCAGCTGCCAACCCAGCCGCATACGCGGGTCGACCTGTCGACGCGTGCCCTCCTCCGGCTCCACCCTGCTACCCTCTCACGTCTTTCACCCCTCCCGCGACCCGCTCTGCCACGCCCACACTGCATGACCGCTCGGCTACACCAGCTTGCCGCACTGCCCCTGACTCCGCCTGCCTCGACCCGTCGCCTCGCAAGCGCCCGGCAACCCCATGGGTACCGCCGACTCCGCCTTCAAGCACCTCTGGCGCCGGCGCGACCGCGCTCACGCCCTCCCTCGCCAACTTTACGTTCAACTTCGCCCCATCGTCACTCCCCCCGTGCCCGCCAGCACCCGAAGTCGAAGTGGAAGGCGTGCTCTGCGACTTGATTCAGGGCGAGCCCGTCTCGATTCAGCAGACACAGTCGGCGCTCGTTGTCACGGAGACCGTGCCTGCGCTGGACGCAGCTGCCGTGCCCGACGTGCCGTCTGCGCCGCCGCCTGCGGACGTGATCCCGGGCCTGCTGCCGGGGATGATCGTCGTCAACGGTGTGCCGGTCAAGACCAGCGCCAGCCACCCGATCAAGTACGTCTCATGCGCACTCGCATCTTCCTCGAGCCGCCCACCCTGCTCGCCCTCTGTCGTTCGTGCCTGACTCCCTGTTTCTCACAGCATCTCGCCGCTCGTCACACCCGAGCTGCTTGCGTACTTGGCTTCGCATCTCTACGATCGCCCTAGCTCCGCCACGACCGCTCACATCGCCATGACCTCGGCCCGTTCGCTCAGCCCCGCACCCTTCTTGCTGCGCTCGTCCGTTTCGACCGACCTCCTCTCCGTCACAGCGGCCTACGAAGCTGCGCCCGATTCGCTGCCGCCTACCATCGAGCCCGCTCCTCCCGTGCTCGGCAACTTTGTTCTCTCGTCCTGCCCGGGCAAGAAGGTGCGCATGAACGGCGAGGCGCTCAGGGGCGGCCGCGGCGCCATCTGCCGCGACGTCGTCGTCGACCTGCAGCGCGCGCGCGACGAGTACAACGTACACCTCGTCGTGTGCTGCCTCGACGACTCGGAGCTCGCGTACCTCGGCGTGCCCTGGCCCGAGTACCGCGCCGCCGCCGCCTCGCTCGGCCTCGAGGTCGTCCGCCTCCCGATGGTCGAGGGGTTCGCGCCCGCGAGCGCGGCGCAGCTCGACACGCACCTCGCGCGCATCGTGCGCGAGTTTACGCTCCGGGGCAAGTCGGTCCTCGCGCACTGCCGCGGCGGGATCGGCCGCGCAGGCCTCGTCGCGAGCTGCTGGATGCTCAAGACGGGCCTGGTTGCCGTCGCCGAGTCGGAGGCCGGCGCGGCCGGCGAGACAGTATGGGCGGGCGAGGAGCCGATGCGCATCGTCGAGCGCGTGATCGAGCTCATCCGTCGCAGGCGCAGGTTCGTTCGCCGTTCGCTTCTTTCCTCGACGGCTTATTCTGATCACGATCCGTCCACCCACAGCATCAAGGCCATTGAGACGCCGCAGCAGGTACACTTCCTCCTCCAGTACGCGACTTGGCTCCAGCAACACGCAGAGCTCGTCTCTGCGAGCGATCTCGTCGCTCCGCTCTCCTAGACCGCCTTCGCCTTCGTGTCACCCTCGCCTAGCGTCCCTTTCCCTCCTTCTCTCTCGCATCTTTCCGCATACACCGTGTCCGACGCCGCACCGTGCAATATCCCTCCCCGGCTGTCCCTTGCATTCTCTTCGCTCGTATATCTTTGCATCCTCCTCTCTCGCACGCAACCTCGCATTGCCCTTGCATGCCCTTCTTCTCGTACCGGTAGATATCACCCTGTCTCGTCTCTTGTCTGTCCACACCCTTCGCCCCTCGCAGTGTCATGCATGCAATTTCCCCCCGTGTTTCGCATCAAGTGTCGGCATCGCTCGCATCGCAGTGAAGGAGGGTGGCCGCATGCTGTTTTTGCTGCTGAAATCGTCCATGCCGAGGGTTCGGGACCGTTTTAGGGGAGAGTGTGTGCCCCCGGATTCAAGAAGCCGCGGCCCCTCGACCGCCTTGGACGACTGTCGCGCAAGTACACGAGCGGGCGAGAGTTGGCAAGGCTCGAGTGCGTCCCTGCAGTCTCTCTGTGCGCCTCGTGGAGCGGAAAGAGCCGCGCGATCGAGTTCCTCGGCTTGTTCGCGGATCGCTCGCCTCGCGCCTTTGCGCCTTCGCAGCGACGCGGGCTGACGGCGCTCCCTCGCCCTCGCGCTCGCCAGACCTGCGCCAGTCGCGTCTGCCTCGAGCACTGCACCGCCTGCTGGGGCCACTCCGACCCTTCGATCTGCACAAAGACGCGCCCGGCGCCTGGGAGCGCTCCGTCAACCTCGTCCCCAGCTAGCCTCACCACCCTCGCCCCCGCTCTCTGCGCGGGCTGAGCACACGCGGGCTGTCTGCGTGAGTACTCCACCGAGCACGCGCTCTATCGACCGTGTCACGCGCAGCAAGGACGAGCTGACGGCCGCGTCTCCGCACAGTCCCCCTTCGAGCCCTTCCCTCGCCGCCTGCTTCGCCGCACAGCGCTGCGCGCATGGCGCTCGTGTCGCCCTCGCCCCCGCCACCCGCCTCGCTGTACCCGGCCGCCCAGCCTCTCTTTGCCCGCGCTTCGGGAGAGCCGCCCGTCGCCGCGCTGCGCTCCACGACCCTCTCGGCAGCGTCGTCTCCGCCTCCCACGGCAGCGCGGCCAGCCGGCGCGATGCACGAGAGCGTACACTCGCACGCGGGAAGCGCAGGGGCAGGACCTGCGCACTCTCAATCGCGGGGCCAGCTCGCCGCAGGGTCCCCGAACGTCCGTCCGCAGCCTTCGCCGCAACCGGCTCGCGCACGCACGACTAGCGCGCCCTTTCCCGACGCCGCTACCGCTCCGCACTTGCAGCAGCAGCAGCAGCACGCGTCGGCCGCTGCAGGTACGGGTGCGGCAGATTTGCCCCCGCCGGTGCTCGTCCCCTCGCGCTCGTCGTCGACCCCGCCGTCGAGCGGGTCGTCGTCCCGTCCTTCACCTGCTCCCACCCCGAGCACACGCACGTCTTCTTCTTCTCTCCGCTCGGCATCGCATGCGCACTCGGCAAGCAATTCCTCGTCCAACTCTCCCTCGTCTTCGACTTTCGCTCTCCCGCCCGTCCCGGGCGTCCCTCGTCTCGCGCCTGCGCACTTCGCCGCCGGTGCCTCTTCGCCGTCTCTTACATCTTCGCCCCAGTCGTACCTCCCGCAGCAGCATCAGCAGCACCACCACGCGCAGCAGCTCCACATGGCCCAAGTCGCCGCGCATCCTACCTTTGCCGGACAGCCCTTCCCGCCGTTCGCGCCCGCGTACCCGCACCCGGCCTACCCTTTCATCCCTTCTCCGCACCCGAACGGGCCGAACGGCGCGATGGGCTTCCCTGCTGGCGGGGCGTTCGGTCCGGGCGCTGCCAACACACTCCAGCTCAATGCCGAGCAGCAGAAGCGCATGCAGCAGTATCAGCATCAGTGGCAGATGGAGGTGCTCAAGAGTCAGCAGCAGCAACAGCAGGTGCAGGGAGACGGTGCGCCTTATTTCCTTGCCTTCGGTCTGCTGTAGTCCACTGACGGACTTCCCGAGTCGGGCTTTCTTTTCGTAGGTCAACGACGACGAGCAACGTCGGGACCCGCACCAAGCCACACTGGTTCGTACTACACGACGCCGGTCGGCTATCCCGCGATGCCGTCTCCCTCGCACCAGCAGCAGCTCCCCTTCGGCATGACCTCGCCTTCTCTCCCGCCCGGCGCGATGCTCCCGCAGTTCAACGTTCACGGCTACCCGACCCCGCCGGGCAGCCTCGACGGCGCCCGCAGCAACGGCGGCGGCGCAGAGTCGAGCTCTTCCAGCGGCGGCAGCGCGCCGAGCCGCGCCGAGGCGTTCCACCCGTACCGGCGCGGCGGCGACGACCGGCGGCACGGGCACGGACATGGCGAGCGCTCGACGTCCGCTCATCGCTCGGCTGGGTCGGGCAGCGCGGCAGGAGCGGCGGGGCGCAGGACGCCCACGCACCTGCAGCAGCACTCGCGGGGCGAGTCGATCGCGTCGCTCGCGTCGCAGCACATGTACGCGCCGCAGGACCTCCCTGCCCCCGCGCTGCCCCGCTCGGGCTCGTCGTCGTCCGTCAACTCGGCTACTCGCACGTCGGGATCCTCATCCCCAAGCGGCAGCGCCCGCCATGTCCCCCTCCCTTCCACCTCGTCCTCTTCCTCCGCGTCCTCGCTTTCCCGCCAGCGAACCGAGAGCCAGAACTCGTCGTCGTCCTCGGTGCAACAGCAACAGCTGCACCAGCGCCCGCCTTC
This sequence comes from Rhodotorula paludigena, assembly GCF_050403205.1. Lineage (NCBI taxonomy): Eukaryota > Fungi > Basidiomycota > Microbotryomycetes > Sporidiobolales > Sporidiobolaceae > Rhodotorula > Rhodotorula paludigena. The sequence continues at coordinate 14,641 of NW_027481434.1, read as the reverse complement.
GTCGCTTCGGGGCGCCTCATTCGACTCTGCGCGCTCGGCCACACCCGTTCAGGCAAACGTCCGAGGCGCGAAACCTTCGCCGCTCGCCGCGCCGCAGGTCACAGACGAGAGCGAGGACGACGACGGCGCCGAGTCGGACGGCACGGCCGAGGCGACCGCGACCATTAGCACGGGCCTCGTCGCGTCGCCGACGATCACGAGCATCGCGAGCACGGCAACTGCGACCACTGCAGCGGCGGGTGCCACGCCCAAGGGCAAGGAAAAGGAGAAGGAAAAGGAGAAGAAGGGCATGAAGTCGCGCTTCAAGAAGGCTTTCGGCGTGTCCAACTCGACCAGCTCGACAACGCTCAGCGAGTTCGACGTCGACGGTCGAGGGCCCAAGCAGCTTGCTGCAGGCCCGAACGGTGCGTTCCGCCCGCGCAGGGACAGCTCGAGCTCGTCCGAGACGGCTTCGACGACGGCGCCGCGCACGCCGCCTGGCCATGGCGCCGTGGGCGCTGTGCCCTACGCTACGCACCAGCAGCACCCGTCGGTGGCGTCGTCCGCCGCGAGCGTGCTCGGCGACGGCATGTCGACCACGACCGGCGGTGCAAACGGCAAGAAGCCGCCGTCGTCGCGCTTCCGGCTCCTCAACAACAAGTTCAACGGCTCGAGCGACAACCTCTCGATCTCGTCGACCGTCTCGAGCGCGAGCGTCATGATTCGCAAGCTCGGGCAGATGGGCAAGCTCGCGCGCCGCAACAGCCTCATGGGCCTCACCAAGGCGTTCAAGAAGGACAAGAACAAAGACGGTGCGGCCGATGATTCGGGTTTCGAGGCGTCGTCTTCTGCCGCGAGTTTCGCCGGCGTCGCCCCGACCAACAAGCTGAGCAAGAAGGACAAGAAGAAGGGCTTCGCGGCCGACGCAAGCGTTTCGCACGCGACGGCCGAGTACGACTCGTCGGCCTTCTCGTCTTCGAACGGCGTCCCAGACGGCATGTCACCCGCTGCTGCGCTCGCGCGCCGGCAGCAGCAGCAGTACGCCGAGCAGGAGGCGGCGGAGGAGCGCGCGCGGCAAGCCGCCGCAGAGGAGGCTGCGCGCCTCGGCCCGCCGCTGCGCTCGTTCGAGCAGCTCCCCGCGCACGTCCGCGCCGACTCGGCCGGTTCGGACGTCTCGTCGGCCAAGAGCGGCAAGAACGGCGCGGGCAAGGCGGGCAAGAAGTGGCGCCTCGGGTTCGGCGGGAGCAAGACGGACCTCCACGAGACGAGCTCGCTCAACAGCGATGCGACGGCCGTCGAGCGTGGCGCGAGCGCGCTCGGGCAGTACGAAGACGCGACGCCGAGGCAGAGCCTCGAGGTGCTCGCGCCGCAGCAGCAGGGCGCGTACCAGACGTACGGCGCCAACTACGCCGAGCGCGACTCTTCGCAGGAGTACGAGCCGAGCTTGTACCGCGAGGGCGCTACGCCAAAGCCTATTTCCGCAAAGGCCGTCCGCGGCATCCTCAAGGGTGTGTTTTTGTTGTTTCTCCCAGTGAGGAGGTTCTCTCTTTGACCCCAAACTTCCCTGCAGGCGCTGCTACGTACCGCCAAGAGGACTTCGTTGCGCCCCGTGCGCCATTCGCTCGTACGCGTGCTAGCTCTTTCGACGCGCCGCAGCAGCAAGCCCGTCCCGGCTCGCCCGGCGGCGCTGCCCTCGTCAACGTCATTCCCTCCGAGCAGCAGGTCGACGGTGTCGGACCCATGGCGAACTCTCCGCGCGCCGACACGCATCCGCCCACGCACATCGACGAGGTGCACGACAATGCGGCGGCGCGCATTCACCCAGATGCGAGTTCCTCGACTGGCGGCGTCTATTCGCAACCAAGCATGAACGCCTCGGCCCCCGCGCTCAACCACTTTGCCTCCTCGCCGTCTATGCGCCCAATCCCGCCCGGAACGGCCACCTCGCGGCGGCGCATCACGTTCGCGTCGAACCTGTCGGTGCACACGACATGGCCCGCGGCCATCTACGACCGGCGCGCCGAGCCGGCGACGTGCAACCGCTTGACGCCGCTGCTCGCGCAGCAGATCAAGGAGGAGCTCAACTCGTTCAAGATGGAAGAAATGGACGTGCACCCGCTTTCGCGCAAGCTCACCCACTTCTGTGCGTCTCGCTCCCGCGGCCTCTCTCTGGCTGATCCGCGTCGCTCACCTTTGCCCGCTACTCGCAGTCGTATGAGCGCAACCGGCGACGCCTCACATCCACTCATCCGCAAAAACGACTCTCTCTTTCGCCTTTTCCCCCTCGACCGCAACGAAGAGCCGGCCTCTCTCCTCTCATCCCCTCTGTATCCTTCCTGTCACTTCTAGCCGCCCCCGTTCAAACGGTGCTTTCTCGCCGCCTCGCCTTCGTTCTTATCTCGCTCGCTCTCGCCTCTCCCGCCTCGATGGACGTTCTTTCCGCCCGCCGTTCTTGCGCCCCGCATCCTTTTCGCAACCCACAGCTGTATTGTTCTCTTCTTTTCTTTGTTCCATCTGTCCTTCTTCGGTTCCCCTTCCTTCAGCCGACCAGACTCCGTTCCTCCCTCCCTCCTGACACGCACTCTTCACTTCGCAAAGCAACATTCTCTCCGTCTCGTCCGCCTCTCGCCCGTTCCTATCTCGCGTCAGATGATCACAGTACGACAGAGCCACAGAGAGTGCAAGCATGGCCAGTCACGGAAGATGAGTGATGGTGCCGCGAAAGCGAGTGTCGAAAGGGAGAATTGCAGATCCAGCCGGAGCAAGGTCTGCAGGTTCTAGGGGGTACATTTAGACTCGCGGCCAGTCCTGAGCGCGTGGACGGTGCTCGAGCCGTGCTTCGTGGCCGCATCGTCGCCGTCGCGTCGCGCGACGAAGGCGCCTCTGCTCCCGCTCGAGCCTGCGTCCGACGATGGCCGGCGCTGCGAGGATGCCGCGGTGGTCGCTCCCTGCTCTCCGCCCGCGCCGCGGCGTCCCAGTCCGCGCCCTGCACGCCTCTGCCGCGCCTCCCGCCTCGACCTCATCGCCCGCCCCGCCGCGTCTCCGCAAGCGCGACCTCCTCCTCCGCGGGCCCCAGCTCCTCCTACGCGGCCCGGGCCTCCTCCTGCGCGCACCCAAGGCCGTATGGCGCGCCCCGGGCGCAGCGAGGGCCGGCACCCGCCGCCTCCTCTCGACGACGATGCGCCGCTCGCGCGAGCAGCCCCCGTCCGACCGCGGCATCGAGCAGCCCCGTGCGGGCCCTTCCAAGCAGCCCTACGAGCCGGGCCATACCGCCGAGCAGGCCAGCGGAAGCGGGCGCGAGTCCTTCGCATGTGAGCACTCGTCTCACTCGCTTCTTCGGATCGCAAGTGGGGACTCTGCTCCCGTGCTCACCCTTTCACAATCGACGCAGCCCGCCTGCGCAAGCGCTGGAACTCGACGCCGACCAAGTGGTCCCCGATCCCCGTCTCGCTCGGCGCGGCCGTCCTCGTCGTTCTTACGTTCTACAAGCAGGCCTCCGAAAAGGGCAAGGAGCCCCTCCCCGACGGCGCAGTAAAGGTACAGGGACCCTGGCAGGTACGCATAGCCTCGGATCAGTCGCCGGGACAGGGCTCACGCGCTCCGCCGCAGGTCCATGTCATTGGCGCTCTTCCGCTCCGCTCCATCTCGCGCCTTTACGGCCTCGTCAACTCGTACGAGCTCCCCGTCTGGTTCCGCGTCCCCGGCTATAAATTCTACTCCTGGGTGTTTGGCGTCAACCTCGACGAGTGCGAGCCGTCCGACCTGACCGAGTACCGCTCGATGAGCGAGTTCTTCATGCGACGCCTCAAGCCCGGAGTGCGCCCAGTCGCCGACGCGCCGCTCGTCTCGCCCGCCGACGGCCGTGTCATCAACTTCGGCGTCATCGAGGGCGGCCGCATCGCGTCAGTCAAGGGCGCGACCTACTCGCTGCAGGCGCTCCTGCAGGGCGCCGGCGACGCCAAAATCGAGGAAGGTCCGCATGGCCTCGCGCCGCACCCGCACAATGCCGAGGCTGTCTCGATTGATGAGAAGGAGTTCGCCAACGTGAACGGCATCAACTACTCACTCGGCGACCTCATCGGCGCGACGGGCGACCGCACGGGCACGAATTCGCCGCGCGCTCAGACTTCGGCCCCGGGCGGGCCCAAGGACGCCTCGATCTCGGACCGTGAGGCACAGCAGCAGCGCGACGGGCCGAAACGCAGCCTGTCGGGCGACGTTGCCGTCGCGACCGAGATTGCCAAGGCGGCGTTCGAGCCGCGCGAGGGCAACAAGCTCTGCTTCTCGGTCATCTACCTCGCGCCGGGAGACTACCACCGCTTCCACAGCCCGACGAACTGGGTCGTCGAGCGCCGCCGCCACTTTGCCGGTGCGTTTGCCTGATCGTGCCCTGACCCTTTCTGGCGCTGATTGAGTCTCGTTCCTCCAGGCGAGCTCTTCTCCGTGTCGCCTTGGATGGTCGGCAAGCTCGCCGACCTCTTCGTCCTGAACGAGCGCGTCGCCCTCCTCGGCCGCTGGCGGTACGGCTTCTTCTCGATGGTGCCCGTCGGCGCGACCAACGTCGGCTCGATCCGCGTCAACTTTGACAGTGTACGCCACTTTTCGAGCAGTATCAAATGCAGTGTGGGCCTGTCATCCAGTGAAACTGACGCCGTCGTCGTCTTCCGCAGTCGCTCCGAACCAACTCGCCCCTCCGCCCCGTCACGCCCGGCACCTTCAGCGAGGCCACGTACGCCAACGCGAGCCAGATGCTCGGAGGTCAGCCTCTGCGGGCCGGAGACGAAATCGGCGGCTTCTGGCTAGGCTCGACAATTGTTTTGGTTTTCGAAGCGCCAAATTCGTGGCACTGGGACATCCAGAACGGGCAGAAGCTGCAGGTCGGCCAGCAGCTCGGTCACCTCGAGTAGATCGCATTCACCGGTCGACCATTGCCGGCGCCGGAAAGTTACCCGACGCTTTCGCATTTCCTATCCATTTTGCGTCTTCTTCTTCTTCTTCTTCAGCCCTTCTCGTATACGTCTTCTTCTGCATCCTCTCCAGCATCGTTCCGTCTCTGTCTTTTCATCTTTCTTGGTTCCGCCGTCAACCGGCGCTCGTAGTGCATCTCGCCTTGCTTCTTTGCCTCGTGCATCTGTCCGTCCCCACCACGTCGACTCGCAATCAAACGGCTCTCAACGAGTCTCTGTTCAACATGCACTCTCTACAGCTTCGCCCTAGTCGCGAATGTTGCGCCCTGTCCGCGTCCAACGACCTCGACAAACCGATCCACCTGCTCGAGAACCCACTGCGCGCCCTCCTCGCTCGTGAGCCACTCCGCGCCCTCGAGCGCCTCGTCCCCCTCGAGGCGCTCCTCGCCGGCCTTGCGCAGGCCGAAGACGTGCGACGTGACCTGCGGGCCGACGCCGCCCTGCGCGCGGAGACACGCGATCGCGACGACGCTCGTCAGGACCCGGCCGACTTTGGCGTGGACCGCGTCCGGAGAGGCTGGCGAGGCAGAGGTGGGCAGGTCGGAGAGGAGAGGGCCGTAGTGCGACGAGAGGATGTGCACGGGGAGGTCGGGATGGGAGCGGCCGAGTTTCGAGAGGAGCTTGGACGAGTGAGGGGCGTAGATTGATTCCCACAACTGCGTGGCGTTCGTCTGGACCATCGAGAGGTTCGATATAGTCGGTTGTCTGCAGGGTGGGCGGGACGCAATGAGAACGTCCGACTTTGAGAAGGTGAGAGTTTGGAAGGGGACGAACCGCGTCGATTCAGTCGAGAGCAGGGAGGCAACGTCTGAGTCGAGGTGACTTTGAAGCGCGCCCAGGTTATTGATTGCCTGCCGGGACAAACGTGAGTGCGACGCCATGAGACGGCGCGCAGGACATAGCGTGGACGGCGTACTCGAGGGATGCCAGAGAACGAGATGGTCTTGAGTCCCGCTTCTCGCATGACCTGGCATTCAAACGGGTCAGCGCAGTCTTCTGGCGCTACGGCAGCGCTCGAATAGCCCGTACCGCTGCGATTGTCGCGCAACGTCTCGCCTTGTCGTCTTGCCCGTCTAGCTTTGACGCTGCGAACGAGTAGAGCTGGCATAGAGTCTCTGGCGAGTTGAGTGTAACGAGTGCGGCGCTCTGCACGGGAAGGAGTGAGCATACCCAGACAGACAGGGGCGGGTGCAGTAGCACGGCGCACGCCGAGTGTGAGCCAAGTTGCCTCGCCGAGCCCATTCTGCTCAGCGGACGAGCGCAGACCCTCGAACAGCTTCGTCGTAGATGCTAGTGAAGGCGCAGGGACAGCGTTGCCTTGTGCATGAGGCGCGGCGATGAGCGCCTTGAGCGCGGAAGAGAGCCGGATCGAGGCCATTTTGGAGCAGCCGAGATTGTGCTGTGGCTCGCAGCGCACGGCGAAGCTTGCAAGCAGCTGGCTAAGCCCCGTGCACGAAGGACGAAGGTGGGGCTCGAAGCGTCGCCGAGTTGTCGCTTGCCGGGTCTCACTTTTCTGAGGCAAAATCGTCAGAACGCTGCAGATCTACCTAGGTACGATTCGCATGCTAACGTTCTTCTTGCAGTGACAGACTACCCACTCGCCTACTGTCCCGCCAAAGATGGAACTGGATTCGCGGCGGTCTTCCCGCTCGCCTCGGTCGGGCGAAACGGCGAAGCGCAGCAAGTACGTTGCACGGACACGCACGGCTTGCGCACGGCCGACGCGGAGGCAGCGGCGCAAGCCCGAGGCGAACGACGCCATGCTGCGCCCCCAACCCACACTCGCAAGTTCTCGTGTGGAAGCTTGTGGTCGCTCTGTCACGCAGCCTGCGAACCATTTCGCCGGCGCATGCGCCGCAGCGAGCTAGCGCGAGGTGCGAGGAAAGAGCCTCCCAGAAAAAAGGCGAGGCAGCGAAGATGAGCGATGTTGGGCGCCCTTGCGAGCAGCAATAAGTGGCCAAACGTAAGCGAGCAAGCGCGGCGTGCCCGTCAGGGCTCGCGCTGACGGTCGAACCAGAGCCACGAGGCGATCCCGGAGCCGAGAAAATCGACGTGATGGAAATGGGAGCGGGCCCCGTGTGATCTGCGACTTCGAGCCGTGCCCAACCTTGCTCGGTGTCGACTCTTCCTGCACGACCGAGGCCTGCGGTCCCAACGGTTGGCGACGCGAGGCAAGCGAGTGGCGGCGGACTTTGCCCATGCCATGCGACAGACACATGGTTTTCTGTCTCGCGGCGTCGGCGCGCGCGGGAGCGCAGTCGGACGAGCACAACGCGGTCCGTCCGATCGCCGCGGACCCATTCGTCGGCCGAGGCGCGGGTCGCTGGCAATTTGTGAGCGCGGGCGTGCAAGAGGGCAAGGGGCGCGGCCTCCAGAGAGGAAAGTGCGGCCGAGCCACGCTCGGAAGAGATCGAAGGCAGGCGGTCCCTTCATGCTGCGGAGTTCGACGATCGAGTTTGGAGCCTTGCACCAACCAGACGGCCTCGCACAAAGGCTTCACTTCCTCATCCTCGACCGGCATCGTGGACGCTGAGCAAGATATTTAGGCAGCAGGCGCAGGCATATCAGCCGAGACAAGTCATCAGCGACGTGGAACCTCGAAAGCCGCTCCACGGAGATGGAATTGTCGACATCGGGCCCTGCAGCGAAATGAATCGTGCCGAGGGCACGACAACGTCGCGCATGGGACATGCTATCCGAAGGGTGATTGCGTCGCTGCGCTCTGGCAATCACGAAGGTGGCAGCATATGACAGCCGCAAGGGAGCTCCTTGGCGGTGCAGCCCGCTCGCAGGACGCAAGAGCTGTCGCTCGGCAGGACCTGAAAGCGTGCGACGGCGAGAATGACCGTTCACTCTGAGGCGATGCACAGAGCTGGGGGCAGAGTAGCACGGATGCCGGCTTCCTAGATTTCTCGCACGACGGAGCTGCACGCCCGATGGCGCTGTGCTGCGTGAGCGTCGAGCGAGGTCGAGGGAAGAAACCGGGAACGGAGGACGGCGCCGAGCCGGGCGCAGGCGTGCGCTTTGTGCCTTGTTTCAGGCACGGCGACTTTTCGCGCTGGTAGGTAGTCAGGCACGCCTCAGACCTCGAACCTCGTCGTTGGCGCTGCCGTCCTCGCTCCTCGCCCCCTCGTCCCGTCACTTGCGCGCTCATCGTCGACCCGGCGCCGTCAGCGCCCTCACAGCTTCTGCTCGACCCGCCTGCACTGACCGCGCAACACAAGGTCCTTCACACCTGGCACACGCAACGGTTCGAGCATCGGGTCCCGCTCCACGCTGTCTCGTGTCCTCGCCTCGCTTCGGTGTTGCGGCTGTGATCGACACAGTCAGTCTTACTCTCACGGATGCAGCCTGCCACCATGCGACGTCCGCGCCCAAAGAGCATACTGACGATCGCTTGCACCCGCAGCCGTCCCTTTCACGCTTCATTGTCGGAGGAGCCGACCTTCGCAGCCTCTGCTCCGTCGAGCGCGCGCCGTCTGAGTGCCGCACCGTTAGCACCACGCGATGGCTACCCCTAACGGCTCGGGCGCCTACTCAGGCGCTCACGGCAACCCTCCTCCGCCGCCTCTGAGCATGGCCGGCGGTCCGCCGCAGCAGGGTCCGTCGGTCCTGCAGATCCTCGCCATGGGTCAGGAGCGTAACCACGCTGCCGACGCCATGGCACACCACCCGCGCATCGAATCGCTCGTCAAGCTCGGCAAGGAAGCCGAGGCGACCTGGTTGCAGATCGGTACGTGCCGGCTTCGTTTGCGAGGTTTCTGCTTCCTCACGCGCGAGAGGCTCACATCCTCCATCGTTTAGGTCAAACGGCCGAAGCTGTCGGCGATCTCGACCGTGCCATCGCCGCGTATGAATCGGCTCTTCGACACAACGCCTACTCGGTCGCGGCCCTTTCGGCCATCGCAGCTATCTGCCGCTCGAAGGAAGAGTTCAAGAAGGCGGCAGAATACTTTGGGCGGGTTGTTGGGCTCGCACCGGAAAGTGGCGAGGTCTGGGGAGCTCTCGGTGCGTTCGTTTCCTGCCGCGTTTTCGACTACGCGCGCTCAGACCTCCATCTGCAGGCCATTGCTACCTCATGATCGACGACCTCAAGAAGGCGTACAGCTCGTACCAGCAGGCTCTCTACTACATGCCGAATCCGCACGTGCGTCCTCGGGTCTCATCCTTTGCTGCCGCTGCATCCTCGCTCACAGTTCCCGCTCTCGCGCCCACTCTGCCCCTGTGTACTGCCTCGTCTTGGTTTTGTTCAATCGTCCTCTTTGCTTCCGGTCCAACCCGTCTTCTGCGCACCTGCGTTCGACCGCCTCCTTCACGCAAAACAGGAGCCGAAACTCTGGTACGGCATCGGCATCCTCTATGACCGCTACGGCAGTCTCGAGCATGCAGAAGAAGCGTTCTCGAGCGTGATTCGGATGGACCCAAGTGCGCCGTCCATTTTCGTCCGGTGGTGGGTGAAGTGTTGTACTCACTCGCCTTACTGCAGACTTCGAAAAGTCGAACGAAATCTTCTTCCGCCTTGGCATCATCTACAAGCAGCAGCGCAAGTCCGCACAGAGCCTCGAGGTGCGTTGCGCTCGGCGTTTGTCTACCTGGACATGACTGATCCCCCTGCCCTCGATCTCAGTGCTTCCGTTATATCCTCAACAACCCTCCACGACCTCTCACCGAAATCGACATCTGGTTCCAGATTGGCCACGTGTACGAGCAGCAGAAGGACGTGAGTCGACGTTTCGTTCTGCTGTGACCCAGTAACGACAGACTCATGCGGATGCGCGCACACAGTTCATCGCGGCGAAGGAGTCGTACGAGCGCGTCTTGCAGGAGAACCCGGCTCATGCAAAGGTCCTCCAGCAACTCGGCGGGCTCTACCACCGCTCGCGCGCGCCGTTCTACAATCCCGAGGTGTCGGTGCAAATCCTCACCAAGTCGCTCGAGTCGGACCCGAACGACCCCTTCTCATGGTACCTGCTCGGCCGAGCCTACATGACGACGAGCAACTTTGGCAAGGCGTACGAGGCGTACCAGCAGGCCGTCTACCGCGACGGCAAGAACCCGGCCTTCTGGTGCTCGATCGGCGTGCTGTACTACAACATCAACCAGTTCCATGACGCCCTCGACGCCTACTCGCGCGCGATTCGCATCCACCCGTACCTCGCCGAGGTGTGGTTCAACCTCGGAGCGCTCTACGAGGCGTGCAACGACCAGATGACGGACGCCATCGACGCCTACCAACGTACGCTTCAGCTCGACCCGTCGAACGCGGCCGTCTCGCAGCGCCTGCGCGAGATCCGCGAGCATCAGGCGAGCGGCACCGCCCTCTCGCCACCGCCTCCACCCAAGGACATCAGCCCGAGCTCGCTGAGCTGGAACTACGCGACAAACAGCGGCGGCGCGCCCACCCAACTCGGGCAGGCAGGGCTCGGGCCTGATCAGAGCCCGACTATGCCTCCGCCCGGCTCGTCGCACGGGCTTCCGCCTCGCGTCTCCACCGCGACCGGTCCCGGCTCGCCGCTCGTCGCCGGTGCACATCGCTTCGACGGTCCGCCGGGCACGGCAGGCTCGCGCCCTCGCTCGACTGACCCTTACCGCCGCACCTCGGCGGGCACGCACATCTCGCCTGGCGGGCCCGCGCCGATGGACCAGTCTCCTCGCCTCCTCGCGCCTGGCGCGCCGACGGCTGGTCTCCCTCCTCCGCCGCCGCACCAGCAGCGGCTACCGCAGATGAAGTCCGCGCGCGGGGGTTCGCCGCCCTCCCCGCGTTCGCGCCCGCCCGACGGCTCGTCCATCCCGTCCGCCTCCTCGTACCCGTTCCCCCCGCACCTCGCCGGCCTTTCCAGCTCGCTCCCTCCACCACGCGCGGGCGAGAACGGTCAACTGCCGTACGACGCCGCCGCTGCGATGGAGTGGGAGCGGACCGCCCGTGCAGCCGGCTCGCGCGCGAGCCGCGGGACCGCTGCGCCCTTCCCTCCTGCGCCTCCTCACTCGTCGCACGCTGGCGCAGCGCCGACACACCCGCTCGCGCAGCCTCATTCGCCCCAACACCCTGGAGGGCCGCCGCGTCCGCCCTTCTTCGACAACCCGCCTCCGGGTCCGTATGGCGGCTACGCCTCTGCGGGTGCGACGGCGGCGCAAGCGCAGGCGCAGTCGGCGGAGAATGCCAGGAGGCGGAGCTCGGGGTCGACAGCGGCATCGGGGAGCCACCGTCCGTCTGTGTCCGATGCGAAGCCGGCCGACGCATCTGGTCCTGCGCAGGCTGCAGCAGCCCCGCCGGCGAAGGGCAAGGGAGGGCGAGCGAAGAAGGACCCGGCGGCAGAGGGCGACGCGCCTGCGCCGAAGAAGGGCGGAAGGAAGAGCAAGGCTGCTGCTGCAGCTGCTGCCGCTGCGGGTGAAACGGACGGGACGACGAGCGGCGGGACGACGCCCAAGAAGGAGCGCAAGACCAAGGCGGTACGCGAGAAGGAGAAGGCTGCAGCGGCAGCCGCTGCGCAGGAGAAGGAGAAGGACGCAGCGGCCAAGGCGGCGGCAGTCCTCAACGGCGTCGCGAGTGCCGCGCGGCAGACTCAGCCGGGGTCATCGCCCGTACAGCCGCCCGCTCAGCCTCCTGGCCCCGCCGCCGCACCGGCGCTGCCGCAGCGCGACGTCGACGAGGACTACGACGAAGGCGTCGATGCGCTCATGAGTCTCGGCGCTGCGCCTGCTTCGTCTGCGAGCGCGACGACTGCGCCGCCGCCTGCGCCTGCCCCTCCGTCGGGCACGGCAACGGCTTCCGCCGAGTCGGCGCCGGCGAACCCGCGCAAGCGCTCTTTCCCCGCCGACGAGCCGCCCGCAGCGCCTTCTGCGACCTCCGCGCCGAGCGACTCCCAGGCTGCCGCAGCCACCGCCGCTGCCGACACGACCAGCGAGCCTGAGGCGAAGCGGAGTCGCAGTGAGGCGCCGACCGCGAACGCTGTCGAAGCGACTACCGCGAGTGCGTCGACCGAGCCGGCCAAGGCAGAGACGAACGGCGCTTCTACGGCGACGGTAGAGGCGGAGGAGGGTGACGAGCCGGCGGCTTCGAGCGCGTCCAAGGATGCTGCTGCAGCCGCTGCGGGCACTCCGCCGCCTCCCGCTCCTCCCGCTGCATCCGACGAACCACCGACGAAGGACGTCGAGATGTGCAAGCCCGATCAGGAGGCTGTGAAGGAGCAAGAGTCGGCGAAGGCAGGAGCTGCGGCGGCGGCGGAGGACAAGGAGGAGGGCGAGTTGTCGGCGGCAGACGCTTGAAGAGGCGCGCGTTCTGGTCTTCTTCTTTTCCCCGAATCTCGCTCGTATGCTAGTCGTCGTGCGCAGTCCCGGGGTGCGCACTGTTGATACTTGACCACGACGCGAAGTCACCTCTTATCGTGCGGGATTGAGCTGTCTCGGGTGAGCCTCAATGTGAGCTAGACAATTTGACAGAGGCACTCGTACAATGGCTGGTCGTGTCGCCGTCGTCGTCAGGTGAGAGCGAGGAGCGAGTTGTCGGACTTGGCGAGATTGCGGCAGTGGCGAGGCGACGCGGCGGCGAGCGAGCGCAAGCTTTTGCTCTCCAGCGCTCGCTCGACCCTTGCCCGGATCTTTTGGACGCCCTGCGCGCCTCTAGACCCGCACAAAAAACACCGTAAAACCCTCCAAACCGGTCGTACGCCCGCGCCTCGCCGCAGCCGTCGACTCGAAGACCGTCTCCGCCCCGCCGCTTCCCGCCGTTCCTCTCGCCGTCTCCCGCCGCCAGCCAAGCAGCCGACTGCGTCCCCTTGTTCCTTGTGCGTCCCTGCCCCCGCCGCGCCCGCTCGAACGCGCCTCCGAGGGCTGTGCACTGACGAGCCTCTCCCTCGGGTGTGATCGTGCTTCGCATACACGCAGCTCTCCCCCCTTTCTCCTCCCAGAAAACCCAGAAAACCACCACGTTAGCCATGTCTGCCGACACTGCTGCTACCGCCCCCACCACCGAGGCCCCCGCCGCCTCGTCGCCCGCCGCCGCCGAGGCTACCCCTGCCCCGGCTCCGGCTGCCGACAACAAGGACGAGGCCAAGTCTGCCGGCGAGGCCGCGCCCGCCCCCGCCCAGGCTGCTCAGTCTTCGAGCAACCAGGGCCCCTCGCCCTCGACGTCGCTCTACGTCGGCGAGCTCGAAGCCACCGTCACCGAGGCCATGCTCTACGAGAGTGCGTTGTCCCGCCGCTCTGCCCGTCATGTAGAGCTGTGCTCACTCGTCTGCATGCGCACAGTCTTCTCGATGATTGGCCCCGTCGCCAGCATCCGTGTCTGCCGCGACGCCGTCACCCGTCGCTCGCTCGGCTACGCGTATGTCAACTACCTCAACTCGGCCGACGGCGAGCGCGCCCTCGAGCAGCTCAACTACTCGAGCATCAAGGGCCGCCCCTGCCGCATCATGTGGTCGCAGCGCGACCCGTCGCTCCGCAAGAACGGCGCCGGCAACATCTTCATCAAGAACCTCGACGAGAACATCGACAACAAGGCGCTCCACGACACGTTCGCCGCGTTCGGCAACATCCTCTCGTGCAAGGTCGCCGTCGACCAGCAGGGCAACTCGCTCGGCTACGGCTTTGTCCACTACGACACGGCCGAGGCGGCCAAGGCGGCCATCGAGGGCGTCAACGGCATGCTCCTCAACGACAAGGTCGTCTTTGTCGGCATCCACATCCCCAAGCGCGAGCGCCAGGCCAAGATCGACGAGATCCGCTCCAAGTTCACCAACTTGTACATCAAGAATGTCCCGCTCGAGGTCGACGAGGACGAGTTCCGCGGCCTCTTCGAGCCGTTCGGCAAGGTCACGTCGGCCGTCATCTCGAAGGACGCCGAGGGCAAGTCCAAGGGCTTCGGCTTCGTCAACTACGAGTCGCACGAGGACGCCGCCAAGGCCGTCGACGCCCTTCACGAGAAGGACTTCAAGGGCCAGCCCCTCTACGTCGCCCGCGCCCAGCGCAAGAGCGAGCGTGAGGAGGAGCTCAAGAAGAGCTACGAGCAGAAGAAGTACGAGGCCAACCTCAAGTACCAGGGGTGCGTTTGCCCGTTCCTTCCCGCCTCGGCGCGTCACTTCCGAGACTGACCTGTTGCTTGCCGCAGTGTCAACCTCTACGTCAAGAACCTCGACGACGACATCGACGAGGACAAGCTCAAGGCCGAGTTCGAGCCGTACGGCCAGATCACGTCGTGCAAGATCATGTCGGACGACAAGGGCGCCTCGCGCGGCTTCGGCTTCGTCTGCTTCTCGTCGCCGGACGAGGCGACCAAGGCCGTCACCGAGCTCAACGGCAAGATGCTCGGCACGAAGCCGCTCTACGTCGCCCTCGCGCAGCGCAAGGACGTCCGCAAGCAGCAGCTCGAGGCGCAGGTCGCCCAGCGCAACCAGATCCGCGCGCAGCAGCTCCAGGCCGCCGGCATCCCGGGCATCCCGCCCTACATGCCGGGCGCGCCCATGTACTACGGCGGCCCCGGTGGCTACCCGCAGCCCGGCGCGCGCGGCCCGATGGGCTACCCGCAGCCCGGCCCCGGCGGCATGCCCCGCCCGCGCTACTACGCCCCGCCCAACATGCCGGGCATGCCGCCCATGGGTGGCCCCTACGGCCAGGTCCCGCCGCAGCAGTTCGGCCAGTACCCGCCGCCGCCTCCCGGCGCGCCTGGTGCGGGCCCGCGCGGCGCCGCCCCTGCCGGC